>NC_068938.1:204488103-204788103 GCF_016801865.2 Culex pipiens pallens
GCATTGTTTGAGTTCCCACTTTACAGGAGAAAGACAGCAGCAAGCGGAGGAGTGCCCTAACAAATCTGTCAGGCCACTACTGCCTCAAATCTCGCTCGGCACTCGCGTCGGCTGGTCGCGCGTTCGTACCCTGGTTGAACGAGAACCGCGGTCGCCGTAGAGCTGGCTGCCATCATCACCAGAGAAAGAAGAGAAGAGGTTCCCCAGGAGAGGTGTGTGTGTGGCGAAGAAGTGGCCAATAAAGAAAAGATATCTTGTAATTTTTCGCGAGGTAAAAATAGCGAGCCAAAATGAATGAAAAAGGGGCATTTGCTGGTGGATGGTGATGGGAAGTCGGAGATGGGCGTCGGATTAGCCACCGGAAGAGGGCTATTGGTGCCGGAAGTGGCCTGAAAAGTTGGTGCAAGAGAAAAAAAAAAACGGGGAGGCAAAGCGAAAAAAAAGAGGGTGGCTTGAGGAAGAATTTCTCCAGAGTGAGGTCGATGATGGCCAGCGCGATGGTTCATGGCGGTGTTGCCGAAGAGTAGCGGATGCATAACGCCACTTTTCATCGTTCCGGGTGCTGCTAGAAGTGTGTCTGTGGCCAATGGGCGTCCCGATTTGCGGTGGCAGAGTACCCCGACAATGGCAGCGTTCGTGCTGAGCAAATCTGGTTTTGGTGGATGCTGTGACACCGGAGATCAGCGGCCGGGAAAAAACGCACAAGTGCTTTCAATTGAGAAAATATGCTAAACAAGTGATAAATTGTAGTGCAGCAGCAATCTAGAAGGAGCCGCAGCCGTAGCTGCAGCGCAGGAAGCTGTGCAATCCGGGTGGATAACGGGGAGTGAGAGAAAGATATTCAAGAAAGGGGCAGAGATTGAGTGCATGCAGCAGTAGATTTATTCACACACAGTTGCAGCAGTAGTGTTTGAGGGATTACGGGGACAGGAAGGGCGGAAGGTGGGCAAGGAACGCGGTCAAGAGATTAGTTCCTTCAGCGCACAATTCGCCGTCGTCGACAACAACAACAATAACAACAATTGCAGTTCAGCATCCAGCTCATGCCAGCTTAGTAGCAGTAATGGACAGATGAATATTCATATGTAAGTGGACCACTTCAGCACACGTTGATTGTTGGGTAAAGAGATAGAGAGAGAGAGAGAGCTCTCGCTTTAGGGCGGTGGTGTGTACTACAGAGTAGCCAGTCAGTGTTGACAATCATTTCAGCTAAGCTTGTTGGAGACATACAGGAAACGAGCAATTGGGAAAGTGCATTGGATACCACCCACCCGACCCGACCCCGTGTGCGGTGTAGGTTCGTCAGGGTGTCAATTTGCAGGAAATTATAACTTTTAGTAAATCTTCATTGTCTGAGTAATTTTAAAAACATGATTTGCTCCGAAACATCAAAATTTCTTGCGAGAAGGGAATACTCTTTGCCAAAACGCTGTGTTGTTATTTGTACTTCCGCGCCTTCCATTGACCAATTCAACGAATCATCTTTGCTGTTAACTCTTAGCAGTATGCCTAGCCATTGTGAAAAGTTACATTGAAAGTATGGTACGGTAGTCAAAGACATGATCATGATAAATATATTTCTAGAGTTTTGTTGAAAAGGTCCTATAAAAATTAAACACAATTTTTTATAGGACCTTTTAAAAAAAAGTCTAGATTTGATAATATTCAGTAAAAACTCTTGTACAAAGGTTTCCCGATCAGGTGGAAAGAACTGAGTAAGTTCATGTTCTGTTATTGTCAGGAGGTCAGGATTTTTTATTAAAACACCCAGATACGCTGTTTGTGGGACAAAAAAACTCAATCTAGTATTGATCCTTGCACTGTAACTTGGATTTGGCCCGCACTTTTCTCTCGCACTTTTGACAACAAAATTTCCAAAAACTAGGCAACCAGCAGTTGTTTATTTACATTTCCAGTCGCAGTTTCCACCAAACTGGACATTCGCACTTTAAAATTGCGATTGACAGGTGAGCAACATCGGCTCGCTTTGATCAATTTTTGAGAAAATTCAAATTTCCCAAGCCAGTTTGACAAGTCGCAATAGTGCGATCGATAGCAATAATTTAGTGCGAAGTCCAAGTTAGTGAGAATTGCGCAATATCAAATTTTCTTTTATGTTTTATAAAGTAACGCAGATAAGGGGGGGGGGGGGGGTGTGTGTTTCGAAAAGTTGTGGATACTTGTGTTACTTAACGCAAAATAAATTTACCAACACATTCAAAGTAGATTTACATCGCAGCTGCAGGTTTGTTTGCATCAGATTTGCTATCTCTTTCTAGCATTTTTTTTGTCATGCGACTTCTAGCTGTTTTTTTGACTGATTGCTCGATATTTCAGCCAACACATTTCTCAGGGACTGTGACAGCTCGAGCTCGATCATTGTTTGCTTCAGGACACAGTGAAGACCATTTCTTAATTTTTGAGTTAAATTATATTTTTTTCACTCGGCCTAGAAAGCCTTATTCAAATGAAATAAAGTTATTTTTGCACATTGTTTTTGGCAGGTTTTTGAGCAAATATGTCAAAACCCATCATTGTTTATTTTTATTCTTTGGCCGTGGTCTAACAGCTCTATCCTGGATTTTAGTTGGCACCGATAAGGGACAATTTGAATTTTGAATTCTTTTTCTTTTAAAAACTTTTTGGCCATACCGTTTTTGACAACATGAGAAGATTTTTTTATGTTGCCAAAATCAGGGAAATCTGAAAAGTATATTTTTAAGAAAAAACTTCGTATATATTTTTGCCCCTTTCACAATGACAGGTGTACTTAAAGGGAATATTCATAAATCACTTAATGACATTAAAAAATCATGCATGATAATAGATATTCTTGTTTTAAAAACATTTATTTTGAGTAATAACAAATTATTTTTTGTTATGAATGTATTTCGAAACCAAAAATATCAAATTAATGTGGTTGTTTCCAAAATTAGGCATATTGTGGAATTTGTAGCCAAAATCGTTTCTTAGTATGTTAGTATTAGTTTTTATTTAAATCATAATGAATCTTGAGTAAATTTTCAAAGGTAGGTATAAGGCTTTCTAGGCCCAGTGAAAAAAAATATAATTTAACCCAATAATGACGAACTTCTCGTCAAAGTGTCCTGATGCAAACAATGATCGAGCTCGAGCTGTCACAGCCCTGCGAAGTATGTTGGCTGACATATCGGGCGGTCAGTCAAAAAAAAAAAACAGCTAGAAGTCGCCTGACAAAAAACTTTTGCTGGAAAGAGATAGGAAACCTGATGCAAACAATCGTCCAGCTGTAATGTAAACTTTCTTTCAATGTATTTGTAAATTTCTGACTAGAAAGCCTTATAGCATATAATAGGTGATTATGACGACAAAGATTTTACACAAATATATTTTATATTATTATTTTCCATTTTGCCACTTTGCTTATATTCAAAATCAGTTCCAATTTGAGTTGTGTAAAGAAAAAGTGGCAATAAATTGTTGAGTTGAGATCACCAATTCATAACAGAGATTTTTTAAATTTTGGATACAGTCATTTTTAGATTTAACATGATTTTCATTTATCGGAAACTTATGCAACAGGGCACGTTTCAAAATAAAATCAAAAGTGTTAAAACCGAACAAAAAAATATTGCATAAACCTCGTTAAAAAAGTCAATTGGCAACTTGACAATTATTTTCTGACTTAATTTTAGGCAAACTCAAATATTTTAATGTGTTTCAATCTTCAAAAAATGTTTTGAAGGTTTCATACGTTTCATAGGTTTCAATACGTAACAAACTCATAAACTCGATAACAAACCGTTGGTGGTTGAATTTGTTGAATTTGTATTCCGGCTCCTCGGTTCGAGCAGAAACTTGCAATAGAGACCACAAAAGACCTATGGTTCGTTAAAGTGGATGGTTTGTTTTTTGTTTGTTTAGCCTTTGAAGAGGTATGAGAAAACAAAAAAAAATATTTCA
Source organism: Culex pipiens pallens (assembly GCF_016801865.2). Taxonomy (NCBI): domain Eukaryota; kingdom Metazoa; phylum Arthropoda; class Insecta; order Diptera; family Culicidae; genus Culex; species Culex pipiens. The sequence goes on from NC_068938.1 coordinate 204,492,046, forward strand.
TTGGTTTTAACGCTCTACAACCCAATCACGCCTCTAGACAGGCTGCAATGTTAAAATTCGCCAAAACTCAATTTTTCAACCAATTTTTGATCTTTAAAAAACAGGATTAGAAAGAAGAAGTTTTAAAATTTTAGGAAAATTTTAAAGCTAGGAAGAAGTTATGTTTTTCGTAGAACAAAAGTTGCTCAAAATGACCCACGGGAAAATAAAAAAAAATCGGAAAAAAAAACTTTGGCTGTAGAGGGTTAATCGACATCATTTGTTAGCATTTTTAAACATTATCGAGCAACTCCATGTCAAACAGGGAATCGGTTGTACCCGACCCTCTCCGCTCTCAATGAAACTTTGTAGTCATGTTATCCTAAGCATATATCAAAACAGTCGTTTGATGGGGTATCAAACTAAAACGTGACCCCGTTCGTTTGACAACAGTTGGTGTCAAACCATCGGGGTTTGAGTGTACTACACTGAAAAAATATTATGTTTTCAGTTATGAGCAATGTAATTAACTTATATCTGTAAACCAATGCATCCAATTGAAATGTGGTCAAAGACAAACTTATGGGAAATTGGACGAGGTTTCCAGTAAAAATATTTTCGAGACTGAAAAATCAAGTCTGTCATACAGAATTTGCCAAAAACCATAAAAAAACCTATTTTTTCAACATTTTTATTTTTAAAACCGCTGTAACTTCATAAGCATTGGACTTGGGACAATAGTCAATATGGAGACTTTTATGTAAAATTGTCTGGAAAATCGACTCTCGTGTTCGGTTTTTGAAAATTTTGACGTTTAGAGCACTTTTCAAAAAAACAGTTTCAGTAAATGATTTTTGTATTTTTTTAGGTGAGTTGCTCCATCCTGCATTTTTCGTGAGTCTTTTTGTAACATTTAGGCTATTTTCACAAAAATTTTGAACGAAAAAAAAATCGTGGGCTCACCTTCAAATTTGACTTTTAAACTTAAAAATCAAAAAATCTCATAAAATTGGCGTGTTTTTTTCTTTCAGTGTATTTTTTTTCGGAAAGCCCGTCAAATTTCCTACAAGTTTGTCTTTGACCACTTTTTGATACGATGCCACGGCTTCGAGATACAGCAATTTTTAAATTACGAAATACAAAAATATTTAAAACACTCACGCCCTTCTCAAATGTCATTATCGAGTGTAACTGGCTCCATATACACAAAAATGGCTTATATATGCCTAGGATAACATGTCTACAAAGTTTCATTGAAATCGGAGAGGATCGAAAAAAAAGTACCTAAAAAATTCCTGTTTTGGGCTGGAATTGCTCTATCTGTAGTTTCCACAAAACATTTATTTTTTACATTTTTTTTAATGCTCTGATTTTTTTTATCACGTGCAAAAAGGCGTCAAAAATTCATTATTGGGAGATGAAAAAAATGCCGATCATCGCCTACTGATTTCCATTGATAGATCCTCTGTAAAAGTTCTCGAAGGAATCGGCGAAAATAAACATCAAAAAATATTTGCAACGGCCCAATTTTTACTAAAAAAAGTCATGGGTTTGTTAGGAAATGCATTTAAAAGTAAGGAAAGGGTGTAACTATAAACGATTCAAAGTTCAAGAATTTGCTATTTGAAAACCCACTTCGCCACCCCCAGACAGCTTTATACCGGTCAACCCGGTTGTGCTGCGTACTTAATTATATCGAACCCGGACACCAGCGGGCGGGACTCCCTCGAGGGTATAGTGCAACTAATCACTTTGCAACAAAGCCCTTTCAAACGTGTCCGATCTATACATTTGTGTCAACTGGGCTGACTGGACTGCATCAGCATTTTCCGTCCGGTTGCAGTTGAACTTCAGTCCAGTTCATGTAATTTAGACTACAAAACATATACGCCTCTATTATCATCATTACCGATGTTGGCGACGAACTACAACACAACTAAACCGGGCTCAGCTGACTGGATTTGTTACACTACGACTCGACAGTCAGTGTACCAGAGAGCGTCGATTGCGTAGCGCGTTCGGTGGAATTAGAAATCTGATAATAATTGGTTGACGTACTGTTGTTGCTGCTGGAAGTTGTTGGCGGAGGCTAGTGGTGACGATTCACTTTTTTTTCGAGCGAAATCATGATCCACACCAGGTGGAGGTGAAGATCAGCCACTTTTTTGCTGCTGCCCCAGCTGCTTCTTCTCCGCTCAACTCTCTCGCGATTTAGCCCTCCCATGCTTTGGTGGCGTGATGGTAACCTGTTTTGGGTCTGCCTGAACTTTAGTAGCAGTCCACGTAGCGAGATTGTTTTTTTTTTGCTTCTCTCCCTTGCAGAATCGGTAGAATGATCGTGCAAACGGAGCGTGATGATGATGGTGTGAGTCATCATGTTTTGCTGCAGCAAGAAAGTTTGACTCAGTCATTTTCAATTTTGGTTTGCCGTTTGCGCTATCAAGACCTCAACTCTCAAGTGTATTATTATGTCACGTTGTTTCTCGTGAATCCTGTAAAACTGAGGTAGCGGAATTCAAACGGTTCAGGTATTTTTTTTGAGTTAATTTTGTTGAGCAATAAAAAAACATTTCTTCAATTTAGTTCAAATTTTGTTGAAACTTTGCTCTGGGCGCCGGACAGGAGCTTGCGGCCAGGCCTGCAAAATTTTTCCAAACCTGCGTACACATGAAGCAAACCAAAATGTCAGTTCACTGCTAGCATGTGACTGTAAGCCTACTGTGTCCGTTCAACCACTGCCGCCTGACTCGTGCCGGTCGGCTACTGGAGAATGAGAGACGTGAAAAAATGAGCTACACTCACTCAATTCGTGTCGTATGACTGACTCGTAAAATCCTCTCTAAACACTATTTTGACTATTTTTAAACAATTGAATGGTTCTAGACTGTGCTAAACACTTAAAACAACCATAACTTATATTCAAAATTACATTTCCACGCATAAATACGAACTTTTTGTGTAAAAACTTATTTCTTTATGTGTGTGCGTGCAACGTTGAATGAACGTTGAATTGAGCATTGCAGCTGCTCAATGAGCTAGGGCACTCACGACTGAGTCGGGTTTGTTTATGTCACGGTTTTGCGGTTCAGTGAATGGATCGGAAAAAAATCGTGTATGCGTCGCCGATTTTCGCGTCAGGACCCCTGACATTTTCAGCTCTGCTTGCGGCACGCACCGGCATCCAGCACGTGTCGAAAAAAAAAATCACAAGGAAAAAATAACTTTGAAATAACGAACATTTTTAGTCACAGTAACCAAAACGAAACCAAAAAAAAAAACACTAGCACTCCGCGGGCACTAAACTGACTGACTGTACGAATATTTAGTCATTTGACAGATCAAGTTCAAAGACTCTTGAATTATGCTTTCATTAAACGAAGAAGTTTTAGTTGAGGTTTAAGGCAGTTTGGTCCTAAAAATATCACCTCAATTTTAGTTGAAAAAGTATAAAAAATAAAATTATTAAATTGTTCTTTTTCTCTGATACAAAAAAAAATAACCATAAATATCATTAAAAATCAATTTATTATGTCAATCGGTTTTAACCGTTTTAGTCTCGTTTGATCCATCTTGGTAAAGCTAGTTTCTGGGGGCAGATTCAAAATCAGCGGACAAAATAACATAAAATGCATGTAAATGGACAATTTTCAAACTTCGTTAGGGTGGTCTCATACTCTTTTCCTTTGAAGATTAGACATTTTTAAATGAAGATATCTCGAGTTTAATGGAAAACACCCTTGAGATTTTTTCAGCTTTTGTAAGGTTAGATCTCTCCTTTCGAATGCAACTTAAAGTTTGACCTGCGCTTTTTCGATATATTTGAATGTTTTAAATTTGCATCTTTTTTTTACCTTTAAATGGCTGTTACTTTGACCCTTACTTCAAATTGACTTGTCAAAAAAATAATGCCTCTAACATAACTTTCATCTAAAACTTAACTCTGAATTAAAAAAAGCAAAGTAATTCACTTGAACGACCCCCGGGTCTTTTGTGGTCTCTGTTGCAAGTTTCTGCTCATTTTTAGGCGTCCGAAGGATGATGTGTGGTAAAGTCACCCAAAACCTCTTTATGCAAATGGACCGACGTTTTACTTCCCCATCTGACAGAAGGCGTGATCAGGCAAATCTCGTCTCGAAAAATGCCTATTACACCAACCACTAAAGCACCGGACCCTGAATTGCTACGCTCAAAAAACTGATTTTCGAAGGTTTGCTCAAATGCTTTCTTTAAATTTGGTCGTAGATGGCGTAGATTGCGAGATAAAATTTTAATATCTTGGACAACGATGCTACGATTGGCAATCACAACTACTTATTAGAAGACAAAAAAAAAATCCAAAAATATTCAAGAAAAGTTAGATTTTCAAAATCAGAATTGAATAATGCCATCAAAAGTGCAGTGCTTCTTGGGACGCGCAGTCCTGTTTTTTCGTGATTAATTTTTTGAGATGCGGCAGCTTCCACTGAGAAATTTAACGCCCTGATCGACATTACATCATTTTTTAATCAGCCATCAGACTGATCGAGGTGTTACATTTCTCAGAGGGCTTGTTTAATTTGGTGAGATCAATCCGATAATGTATCCTAATCAAAATAAACCATTTCATATTTAATATGCACTGGGTCTTTGTGAGATGATCTTGTCATCCCATCAATTGAAATCTTGTGTTTATAAGAGTTTTATTAATGTTCTTTCTGTCACCAACAGTGAGCGAGTTGTGGCGCTTTAACCACGGCAAATAGTGTCCAGGGCATTTGTGGAAATATAGTGTCCCATCCTCGAAGGTCCCGGAGCACCAAAACTTCTTAGCTGGTGGCTCCCAACGATTTATTGCTCCTACAAACAGGAACGTGAGCGGGGGATCCCCACGTTTCTTCCTCCCCTGTCGATTCAGAAATGTGTTGTTGTTTAACATTCGTGTTCAAACTCAATCCAATTCAAAGAATCATCTTTGCGGTAAACTTTACGCAGTTGGCCTGGCCGCTTTAACGTTTGTGATGTTTCAAAGCAATTTATTGCATTGGGCACTGCAATTGTTAATAATGACAAGAGGATGCTAGGCGTTAATCAACCTAAGGCATTTTCCAGGATGCCCTCGAAAGACTGGCTGCGCTAGGGTTAGATTAGATTAGATTAGATTAGAAAAGTTAGATTTTCAAAATCAATAAAAGCTGCCCCTTTCTATTTACAACAACTCTTCTGAAGACACCAAAGCTTCATAATTTCACAATTTTTCGGAAATTCAAGTTTCCACTTAATTTTGCAATAATTAGGCCGATGCAAATATTTAAAAAAGTTTTTGTCCCTCGGCCCTGGCCGAGGTCAAGGGGGGGCAAAAAAAAAAATATAAAAATTTAAATAACAAGCCATAGTCTTCACATTTAAATGAAAAAAGGTGTTTTAAAATGCATTTTACACTAGTTCAGTTGTTTTACAATCATTAGTTTTCAAAAAATCTAAGATCTGACAAAAACAAAAATTGTATCGAAAAAAAAGATTTTGCATCGAAAATTTTCAAAAAATCTTTAGATTATTTAATAAACCCAAACATGCTAAAAATGATTTTAAACGCAGAAGAATGTATTTTAATTTGATTTCAGCTGGTTGCACTTGAATTTTCATTGAAATTTTGAAGTTTATTGTAAAAATATTTTTTTTGCCCCCTGATTTTTCGGGCCAATTTTGAAGGGAGGGGGGGGGGGACAAAAATTTTTAAAAATATTTGTACCAGCCTTAGAGGGCTTAAAAAATTTAAAAGCATTCAAAATATCTAAAATCTGTCTGGAGAGTTATGAAAAATACCAAAAAAGGCAATGGATATTCCGCGTAATACCCAAAAACCACGCGGCAAACCAGCCTCGGAACGACGCGCCGCACTTTCGGCAAATGCGCGCTGTCATATCCCATACTGCGCGTTTTTGTTGATCTTCTTCTTGTTCGAATCGCTCGGCATCGTTGCCAGGTATGTTTTTTTTATTGCACTAAAAGTGCAAAAAATCGCTGACAACAATGTTTGCGGCACATTCAGCATTTCAGGCGCGGCGTGTACCTTCGAAAGAAATGGACAATAATCATTGGAGGTTTTATACTAGGCCTGAAACTTCTAATTAAAAACAAATACTAAACAAGATAAACGCATATAAAAATACAAAAAAAGAATGAAACTAAAACCTAAGATATTATTTTTCGTAGAACAAAAGTCGCTCAAAATAATCTACTGTTCTATAAAAATACCTCGAAATGAATATATTGGATGAATATATGTTGCAGAGATTTCCAAAAAGTATCCACATACACTCAAAGTAAAAAGTATCCTTTTTTCAAGTTCACCCGTCGTCAATCCTTTAAAAGGGTATCGAAAATGTACTGAATTTGACATACCCTTTTAAAAGGGTGACGCCGGGTGAACTTTAAAAAAGGATAGAAAGTATCCTTTTTGAGGATTGAAAGTACCCTTTTGAGAAATACTTCTGACTTTGAGTGTAGATCGTCATGGTATCGTCGTTTGAATGGAAACAATTTAAAAGCAAGCAAACAAATTGGGATATTTACATTTGTAGAGTTTTTTTAAAGGTCCTATAAACTATTTTGTTTCATTTGCTTATAGGACCTATTCAAATAAAAAAAACTCTAGATTTGCAACAATTTCAGAACAGAGGAAGGAAAATGTAATTTGAAATAATCTCCAAATTCTATTGAAACTGTACCCATTAAATTTTGCAAAAAAAATATCTTTTTTTTTTGTAGCAATTTATATATTCTTCTGATTAAGATAATAATCAGCTCAGCATACAAAACCCCTGCCTTAGTTCTAATTTTGACAAGTTCACCATTCTCTGTCGAGATACCCAGGGAAGCTCTAGCAAAATTGACTCAAACAATTAAAAACTTTGCTCTGCTGGGTGCTATGTTAAACATTTCCATGTGCACAATTAATTATCAACCGCAAGCTGCTGTTCAGTGGGCCACAGAATGTGTCCACGACAACGCCCCGAGAAGCAAAAAGAACACGGGGTTTTCCAACGAAAATCGTCACCCTGGTTGCTGAAACAAAGTTTATACTAGTGAGCGGTATTAGCGATAAAAACAGTCTACTAAAATGGCCAAGTTCATGCTCTTATATGCAACACGTGACCTCGACGTTGTCTAAGAAGGTAAACTTGAGATTTATCACGTTGAGGGTTTGAAGTTGGTTTAGTGACACAATTTCGTTTTGTGACTGTTTTTGGTAAAACATGGCGATCAACATCAGCTGTATCAGCATTATATTTTTCATAATTTCATAGCCGGCCGGTCGGCCTTCCTAGTTGTCATTAAATTCTCATAAAACCTAACAAGTTTTGCTAACATTGTTCGACTAAACTATGAAACAGTAAACTTCAATCTCTGCCCAGCTTACACGAAAACAATTCGCCATAATTTCTCGTTATGCTTCTTGAACTCGTAATCGGAGAAAAACAAACATCATCACATACAATCCACGTGCTACATTCTGCTGCCACTATACTCACAACCGTCCAACGTTTCGCACACTGATAACACAAAGAGAGGGCGGGCGACGGAAGTGCTCGTTAAATCCTCACAACAACGCGTAAAGGAAAGGTTCTATTTTTGGGGACGTATCGTGTCGGCTTCGTTTGGAGACGCCACATTCTTGAGTTTATTCAAAACACAAAAAAGAAACTAAGAAGTCGCAAAATCCATAATTCGCACGTTGCCCTTTGAGAATTCTTTTTGAATGTTTCAGCAGGACCCGAAAATAGGTTTGAGTGTGTCATTTCATGACTTCTTTTTTCATTTGTCGTCGAAATTTTGGCGATGAGTAACGTGAATTTAAATTATTCGCTAATTAAGACATCATGCGATGTAGTCTTTTTTGGCGCCAAATAAATGGGGTGATCAATTTGAAAGTCTCAGAGCAAATGAATTCTATCGTAACTTCGTGACTGTTCCCATTATTTCAAGAATCCAATTAGCAAGTTAATATAAAAATGTGAACAAATGATATGTTGCATGCCAATATTGTGAGTTTATTTTTAACACAAAAATAATCAAACAAAATAATAGTTCAAATTGGTCTTGTTCTCCGAACAATCCATTTGAGTCTTTTCGCCTCCCAAAATTTGTGACGTTATCTCTCTTTTTCGTAGAGTTGAGTGGCAAGAGGCTAAAAAGCCAGACAGCTGAAAGTTACATGCCAGAAAGCTGTTAGCTAACCGTTATCGCTACTTGGGGTTAGTGACTGTTTAGTAGCTACTCTGTTTCGTGTGTTTCAAACACTTTATATTGTTATAATTTTTCTCTTTTTAACAACGTTGTTTTACTAATGTTATCTTTAATTACATACAATTTACAACTTCTTTATTTATAACCTTTTATTTTTAATATATTCAGATACTGATTTTTAATAAGAACGAATATTTTATTTATGTCTTGAAAATGCCAATATTGTGAGTTTATTAATTTTAAAAATAATTTTTAAAAACAAAGAGTAGGAATCTCGCAATCGAGAACGCCAAGGCAATGCTGAAGAGCGAATAATTTAGATTTAGAAATCATGAAAAGGGCATAAATTATATTATCTCGCCTTATGAAGGCCGATGCAAATATTTAAAAAAGTTTTTGTCCCTCGGCCCTGGCCGAGGTCAAGGGGGGGGGGGGGGGGGGCAAAAAAAAAAAAAAAAATAAAAATTTAAATAACAAGCCATAGTCTTCACCTTTAAATGAAAAACGTGTTTTAAAATGCATTTTACACTAGTTCAGTTGTTTTGCAATCAATAGTTTTCAAAAAATCTAAGATCTGACAAAACAAAAATTGTATCGAAAAAAAAGATTTTGCATCGAAAATTTTCAAAAAATCTTAAGATTTTTTAATAAACCCAAACATGCTAAAAATGATTTTAAACGCAGAAGAATGTATTTTAATTTGATTTCAGCTGGTTGCACTTAAATTTTCATTGAAATTTTGAAGTTTATTTTTAAAAATATTTTTTTGCCCCCTGATTTTTCGGGCCAATTTTGAAGGGGGGGGGGGTGACAAAAACTTTTAAAAATATTTGTACCAGCCTAAAATGTAAGTCGCCATTTTAAAAATAAGAAAATATGTTTTCCAAATGGTTGAAAATTTCACACACACAATTTTCATTTTTAACATTGAAAATCTGATCCATGGTTTCTAAGATATTATCGATTGAAAATTGAGGGTCAGTTACCCTATACCCTAACGAGTGATTAATAAAAACTATCATTTGATGATTCTTGCACCAAAACATCAGCATTTCTAGCGACGTTCACTATAGCTTGTGAATTCTCTTCTCTTATCTTGCGATTGCCAGCAATCAATTATCAATTTCTGGCCTGGACAATCAACACACATACATGACGAAAGCCAGTCTGCAACCTGCTAGGGTCACCATCTCTATGTGAATGTGATTCTATCGTTCCTTTTCTTTTTTTCGTTAACGAACACTCGCCGAAGATTCTTTTGTTTTCTCAGAAAACCGCAATGAAAGAACGCGAGAGGGGGTTTGGAATGTTTGTTTTTTCGAGAATTTTGTGAGGAGGGGGGGGGGGGGGGGGGTGAATGCGAGAATGAGAGAGAAAAGAGAATGTCATATACGGGATTGACACCGGCAATTATTTTTGCTGAGAATATCTCGACGCAAAAGAGCAATGAATTTTGGGAAGATGAAATTTCGCGCTTGTGAACTGTAGTCACTGAGCACTGAAAGTTTGATATTTTTATAACACTGCCCTACACCTCAAAAGTTGGCACTTTTTGTCGTCTAGTATAAAAAACATTAAAAGAGATTTTCATCGTACTTTTTTATGGAAATCCCCCACATTTGTATGTAGACTTGTATGTGGAAACTATTTGGACATATGGATTCGATAAACAAAGTTCCATACAAATAAAAAAATACAATAAAAATTCAATTTCATACATTCTAGAGAATTGCTCTTTTACAAAATGTTAATAACACTATGAAAATATAGATTTTTTATTTTGGTCTGCTTCTTCAATTGTGAAACATTGAAAAAGGTTATTGTTAATCATCTAAATATTTCTTTATTGATCGTTAACTGATATGATTAAATTTGCTCATGTTTATTATTTCCTTTTAAAAACAAATCGAACTGTTTGACATGCTCATCAAAACATGTTTTCTTACTAAGCACAACTGGCATAAAATATGTAAGCTTCAACAAAAAAGGCTGTCGTTGAAAAATCTGATGTTTATGAAAAATAAAAGGAAATTTCATAAAACGTTTCTTATCACACATCACACTAGAAATTAATAATAACCATGTAAGAAACAATGTTAATTCAATTAACAGTTTTTTCATTCAATCATTCACTCACTTGCATAAATTTCAGCACCATTGACCAGCTGTTATGTTACGTCTGGGCTGTACTTTAACTAAACACATAACAAATATTATATGTGTGCTTTAAAGTCACTCATCGACCCAACTATCTGTAGTAGGTATTTTTTGCTTGTTTGAATGCACTTTCCACCATCGTCCCTCGTATCGCCTATCGGATACTTATAATCGTTCAATTTGCCTGCTCCAGCTAATCGTGGCAAGTAACCGTTTGTTTTGCTGCTTATACTATATGCTCGACGTTTTCTTCCATTCCAACGCGGCCACTTCCTATGTGAATTGTACTCATCATCAGTTTGGTTTTGTGGAGGTGCATTTAGTCGAAACGAACCTGCAAACATGTGCTGCGATAAGCGAAACTAAAGCGGAAAGCAAAAATGACCATTTAAAAAAAGGTAACAGTAATTAGCAACGGATTAGCGATTTGGTGCGATTGGAAGCTATACGGAAAGAACGATCGGGGATTAAAACCCCCGCTCTAAAGGTAGAGATAACTGTAAAGTTTTTAGTTTTGCTGCAATGGAAGATACACCTTTGTAGGCTAGTATGTACTTAGTCGGTATAAATGTGCAGATTGCACCTGATAAGTTTGTTATTGGAACTCCACTGCTTTTGCAGAACACGATGAAACACTTCCTTAATGTAAATAATAGGTTATTTTTTTTGTAGACCTCATACAGGACCATTCATAAACCACGTGGACACTTTTTTGAAATCTCAGACCCCTCCCCCGTTTCCCCCCCCCCCTCTGAAGTGTAACTTTTGCAATATCCAGAGGCGACGCGTGGCCAAAATGTATACCTGTTCAAACAATCTTTTTAGCAATTTTCAAGTTTTTTAGCTCAATCATATTTAAAAAATATCTTTTATACATAATAAAAAATAATTAGATGATGAGCAATATTGTTGTGAGAACTGTTGATCACATGATTTTTATTGAAATAATAATTCTTTCAAATAACAGCAATTATTATTGTTCAAGAAGTGTAAAATTGAAATGCTTTTAACATTGTAGTTTTCTATAATTAGCTTGTTTTGTAAATAGAAAAACTAAATCAAAACTTGAGGCGTAATCCAACCACAAGTTTTTCCCTGGAGTTTTCTTCAGAATGACTTCTCTTATGTTCCATTGGATTAGATTAGAGCAAAAAAAAAAAATCATTATTCTCAATTCTCACTAAGCAAACATTCCGGATGTTGACCATTCCAAAACAATTAGGCCATAAATATTGTATTTTACGTTTCTCTTCAAAATTTTCCTAAAAAACTAGAGGGAAAAAATTAATATCGATGAAAATTATGAAAACCTACAAAAAATTAAATAAAAAACATCACTTTGTAAAATTTTCCCAAAAAAATTTAAACGATCAAAACTCAAGAATTCAAACCTGGTACACATTATTACGACAGCTTTATTTTGATTTTTGTTTTTGGACAAACAACATGTAAAGGAAATTATTGTATGCTTGGTAGGTTAAAGATTTTGTTCTATTTTCTTCCAAATTATTTTGCAAATCTGTCGATGAACGTGCTTGCTCACTTTTAACTGAGCTATTTATTCCTTTATTTCAGTTAAAAACGCCTTTTCGACGTCGTCGTGCTATCTTGTCGCACCCGCCATTTCGACGTTCCGAGAAAAACGCGTTTTAATGTTTGACCTTGAATATACAAAATCGAGAGCACGCAATGTAAACAATAACAAACACGTTTTGTTTGGGTGACCATTCTGTGCATTGTCCCAAAGTTTGGTTGAAGTTGGTTGCTCGAGTCCCGAGTTATAATTACAAATGTTTACGGTAGTCTAGCTTGTACGTGCGACAAACGCATCCTGACTTTCCTGGCCTGAAATCCCTTTGGCCTTTTGTCGCACTTACATCAATTTTCATGGAGTGACAAGATAGCACGACAAGATTGAAACTACTTTCATATGTAAAGTGACAAAAATGCACGGAGTTTTTTTTGGTTTTTGTTGAATATCTCAGGATTGAAATCGAATTTTGGGGATCTGTGAAGGTCAAAAGGTGAGGCATTGTGAGCTGCACAATATGGCGTTCTTAATTCAATTTGTCCCAAAATGCACGTACGACAAGTTAGCACGATGGCGACGTTTTGGAAGCAACATGCCGTTCTACTATTTATAACAAATAAAAAAGTTTTACAAAAATATTTGAGCTTACACGCCAAATCGTCTTACAGGGTTGTTACGGACGGCGCGGATGGCGCGGATCGCGCGGATGGCGCGTATCGCGCGGATCTGGCGCGGATTTGCTGGCTAACTTTGCTCAGGCGCGGATTTCGCGCGGATAGCAATTTTGATAAACAAAATAATTGAGAACGATAGAATTTCTTTCAAATTACAAAGGAAAATATTATTAGGAATTAAATAAATTCAATCTTTTTCGTTTAGTGCGAAAACATCAACTTACAAGAAGTTGTTAATGAAGAAAATTTTCTTCTAAAAAATATTGATTGTTTTTTTTCTTAATACGAAACTTTGAAATAATCTTCAAGGAGCGATTGTTTTAATGTATTGATATATATTTATTACAACTCATTATTTTTAAAACATCTACTTAACAATTCAAATAAATGCCAATTTAATTAAATTCAAAATAACAAAAGTAGAAAAATTACAGAATTTTAAAAATTTGAAGCTATGAAACTTTTCAGATTTTCTATGATTTTTCAATACAAAAATTATTTTTTTCAAATTTTTGACTTATTGAAAAAAATAAAAATTCTGTTGCCACTCTGATTCAGGTAGAATTGATTCTACTCCCAATTATCACAACATGACGAAATCCACTTAGAAATCTGCTAAAATCTCCGTCTAAAAGCGAAATGTAATGTTAAAATTAAAAAAAATAAGAAATCTGGAATTCAACAATTTGAAATTTCAGAATTTCCATATTCAAATAATAAAAAAATAGAATTCATAATTTGAAATTGTCAAAACTTACAGACTCAAAAAACGTAAAAAAGTACGAATTATTCAATTGAAAAATTACGAAAATATTACAATTAATTTTTTTTTGTTAATTTTTAGTTTTTTAAGAAAGTTCTAAAGTTATCAAGTTATTAAATTATAAAATTTAAAAATTATTAGATTATTAAATTCTAGATTAAAATTATAAAACAACCTATCCCTCATGGATTTCCTATGCTAGAAATTATTAAATTTTTAAATTATTAAATAATGAAATTTTTAAATTATTAAATTATCAAATTATTAAATTATTAAATTATTGAATTATTAAATTATTAAATTATGAAATTATGAAATTATGAAATTATGAAATTATGAAATTATGAAATTATGAAATTATGAAATTATGAAATTATGAAATTATGAAATTATGAAATTATGAAATTATGAAATTATGAAATTATTAAATTATTAAATTATTAAATTATTAAATTATTAAATTATTAAATTATTAAATTATTAAATTATTAAATTATTAAATTATTAAATTATTAAATTATTAAATTATTAAATTATTAAATTATTAAATTATTAAATTATTAAATTATTAAATTATTAAATTATTAAATTATTAAATTATTAAATTATTAAATTATTAAATTATTAAATTATTAAATTATTAAATTATTAAATTATTAAATTATTAAATTATTAAATTATTAAATTATTAAATTATTAAATTATTAAATTATTAAATTATTAAATTATTAAATTATTAAATTATTAAATTATTAAATTATTAAATTATTAAATTATTAAATTATTAAATTATTAAATTATTAAGTTATTAAATTATTAAATTATTAAATTATTAAATTATTAAATTATTAAATTATTAAATTATTGAATCATTAAATTATTAAATTATTGAATTATTAAATTATTAAATTATTAAGTTATTAAATTACTTAATTATTTAATTTTTAAATTATTAAATTACTTAATTATTAAATTTTAAAATAATTAAATTATTATTTTTTACCATTTTCTTAGTTCGGACCATTTTCGGAGTCATATTTTAGTTTAGAGAAATTTAGAGAAGAAAATAATAGAAATTTCGTGTTTCGATTTTCCAGCGTAAAGTTTTGGCGAGAATTATCAATTACTAAATCCCTAGATTTTATAATTTGGTGATTAATTTTATGATTTTAATTTTGTTCCTGAATTTGTTTTTAAAGCAACGATATTTAAAAAAACTAATATTGCTTCAGAAATGGCAGAAAAGGTTCCATTTGGTACAGGTGGGACATGAATCCACAACTGATCAACGGTACTGATCCAAATGCCTTCTGTATTATTCTTTTTTCGTTTAAAATTTCATTCATTATGTTACTCTCTTCTATATTTGTCGCGATATTTTTTATATGGCGCGGATTTCGCGCGGATTGGGTTTTGGGGTCGGCGCGGATCCGGCGCGGATTTTTTCTCGACTTTTCCGTAACAACCCTGGTCTTAGAATCATGGAACAGCCAAGCGCATTCGTATCCATAAAGCTCTCAATGAAAATCTAACGCGCAATGAAAATTCTCCCAAGCAGCCGCCAACCTGTTCGTATTTCTCTATGCACGAGTTCCCATAGAGTTATCTAAGGCCGCTGTCACGCACACTAGCACACCATTTGTTTTGCTGGCCGGTACAAAATTTAACCTCAATCTTTTTTGTGTACGTATACGCAATACATGCGCACGTAGATAACTCTATACAACGCATCCAAATATACACAGAAAGACCCCCCTATTTGCACACGCTGGACGGTATGAATGTGGTAGTTCAGGGTGTGCATGGAAGCTTTTGCACAGTCGACATAAAAGCGCGCGAGCCGAGACTCGAGCAGGGAGAGAGCAAAGTTCAAAGAGAGAGAGAAAAACTCTCTCCCTGCTCGTGTCTCGGCTCGCGCGCTTTTATGTCGACTGTGCAAAAGCTTCCATGCACACCCTGAACTACCACATTCATACCGTCCAGCGTGTGCAAATAGGGGGGTCTTTCTGTGTATATTTGGATGCGTTATATGGGAACCCGTGCATGGAGAAATTCGGACAGGTTGGCGGCTGCTTGGGAGAATTTTCATTGACGCTCTATGATACGAATGCGCTTGGCTATTTCATGGTTCCAACTTCCAAGAAGAGTTGGCGTGTTCGTTCAATTATTATGATGAACATATTTTAATTCTTTCTTCAGAAAGAAATCAAAATGATCACCTGTCCTATGAACAGGTTGAACAAGTGAACGCGACGCCTCTGGCAATATCGTTGTGAAACTACTTACTACCTGTCATTCTCTGACGACCAAACGGCCTTCTTTTCATCGTCGAAAATAACATTACTGGAAAGCACTTTTCAGTGCTGATCTTCACGCGCTTTTCTTGGGTTTTTCCGGAATTGGGTAATTCTCTACCAACTCACATGAAATCGGGAAAAGTTGCCCCGTTTTTGGAATTCATGTTTTAGTGATCAAATGTTGAAATAAAACCCAGGAAACTTGTTTCTACCTAGTCTGCAGAATCCTAATCATAATCTACCATTTTACTGAAAGCTCCAAACTGATCAGAAAATTCCTTCTCAAGAGATAGATTTCCAATACAGTTCAAACTCATTTTTTTTCGTTGTCTTATTTTTGATTGTCGAGATCATGTATGAATTTTCAAATCAAAGATGGCGGTAATGAAATATGGTGCGTTTGCACCAAGATTTCTGTTACATACATTTTAGTATCATCAAAACTACGGAAACTATCGATATAATTTTTGATTCATCCCCTGAAGAGCTATCTGCAATGTTACATAAACTAGAGATTGACTATTTTTACATCAGATTGTTGCAGAATTGGATCCTCAAGATTTTTTAAAACTTTTTTTTCCAATTTTGGAATAAGAAGACTACAACTTTCTTGGTTGCTGTGCACCCTTAAATGGGTAGGAAAACTCGAATTAAAATAAATACATGTTTTTGATTCGATTATTCAAAGTCTCATACACACCTTCGAAAAATCGAGGCTTCGGATAAACGAGTATTGACTGTTTGCACATGCCAATTTTGTATGTCTGGTTCGCAAAATTGTATGGAGGAAAAATTAACCATGCAAATTGGCTGCCTTTGACAAAATTTCAAACATAAAGAAATACAAATATAAAAATCTCACAAAAATTTCGAAGTTTAAGATAATTACCCTACGATATAAAAATATTTCTAAAAAAGTAAAATATTTATAATATTAATTGGGTTCAAATTGAAACATTTAAAATAAAAAAGAAATAGTTAAAAGGTTGAAAACCATGGATAAATATTTAAATAAATAAACATCATTAGTTTGTTTCAGAAAAAATCACTTCCATCAGTTTTTTTTTTGCATTAGGTCGTTAAGCTCAAATATGTTCATAAAAATACTATAAGTGTTGTGGAAATTTTCAGTCCAAAACAGCGGTCAAATTTGCAACGATGAAATATTGAAAAAAGAAATGTATTTGGTAATGTAACACGTAATCAACCACTCAAATTTGACTAAATGAAGTTGCAAAACTAGAAATAAAAAAAAATAAAACTTCATGATTCGATTATTCGAAGTACCTTAGAATCCTTCGGATAATCGAGCTTCGTATAATCGAAATCTGGGATAATCGAGTCTGGACTGTATTTTAAAATACAAAACAAAATAATTGGTTATTTTTCTAAATTTTGTCACAAGCTTATAGTCATTGTGGGTACTAAATTAAATTTCTCCTGTTTTTAGGTATTTTCGCAACAAAATCTTACAAACGAATATTTTATAAATAAACATGTTATTTTCGGTCATAAATATGTCATTATCACCTTTCACTCCCACATGCCACGTCATCAATCAACGGCAAAATTTCAAACGAAAAAAAAACGTCACTCAACGCGCTCCCCAAGCGTCCCCCTTGAGAACATTTTTTTGACGGGCCCGACGAAAACGCCGGCCGACCTTTGAATTGTGTTGCGTTTGTGTCTAAATTTACTCTCTCACTTCGATCGCGCATGCAGTGTGTTCGCGGTCAATGTGTACGAGTGGCGATCTGACGAAATTTCGGATGACGATCGCACTTGACCGATCTGCCTCACCCTCACCGTAGTGAGATAGAGAGAGAGAGAGAGAGAGAGTGAAAAAATAACGAAAAAGTGTTTCGCGTGAGTAACAAACTACAGTAGAGAGGGGCTAATTTGACATATTCTAAATATTTAATTTATTTGTCACAGACTAATTTTTTTGCTACATAAATTTGATTTTTGTTGTGGTTTTTATTTGACAAATTGGCAAACCTTGTTCTGTTCATTTAGTTCAAAATATTTTTCTTCAAAATTTAAGTCAAAACAACCCCCATTTATGGTCAAATCGGAGAGGGGGATTTTACATCAAAAATGTTTAGACGTGTGAACGGCGGGAAAGCCGCCATCATCCATTGATTGATTTAATTGGCAGTGAGCGTAATTTTTCAATTTCGTTGTCTGGTTGACTCAATGGCCGGCATGTATTTCGGACGTCTGTGTGTGTCTGTGTTTGTGATGTGAAAATTTATAGATGAATGGTGATGGCTTTGGCGTGGCGTAAATGAACCCAAGCCGCCGGCATTTACAGTACTGCAGGTCATAATCGTAAATTTGGCTTTTTTGCATGGTCTTGAAATGTCAAAAAAAATCAGGTTGATTTATTTTTTTAATTTAAAAAAAAATAAAAAAAGGAACTTTAAAATTTTGTCAACGAAATTTTTTATTGAAGTAAAATAAAATTCTCATAGATTTTTTTTCACATAAGACAGAAATCCCCAAACAGTGCGCACTGTTTTGGTGGATCGTTTGGGATGGATGCTTTTCAATATTATTTTTATTTTTTCGCCTGTGCGAGTTAAGTATCGAAGGTCGTTTCTGAGTAGAGTGTGTGCGTTGTTGGGGTTTGGTTTGGACGCGTGTGGACGGCGTTGACGGTCGAGCATTGGTACAGAAAACGCCAATTGAAGGTTGATGAACCAGCCATTTTTAAGCCGATTTGGGAAACTTTGCAATTAAATGCGGTGAAAATAAAGAGTTGAAACGGTATCAAGTGGAATCTAATTTCACCATTTTTTTTTTTTCAAAAATAATTTGTTTAATTAAATTAACACATTCGTGTGTTTACACAAAATAAAATAAACACAAGTTCAAACAATAATCATTCCGCGCGCTCTTCATTATGATGCCAAAGCGCATGCAAACACTTCATAATTGTCATTATACGTCTAATTATAAGTGCACTTTCATCATCATGCATTTCAACAGTCGGTGGTTGCCGCTGCCGCCGCAAAGCAAATAAAAACACTGTGCTGCCATCAACCGTCAAATCTCATTCTGTGAAAATGGCTTAGGGAATGCAAGGGTACCTTGAGTTTGAAAGAAAAGTTAGTCTAGAAAGTTAGCGTTTCGTATAAACGCCGATAATTTTTTTTTGAAATTTTGTTGTTGGCTTTGGCCAGTACTATAACTGTAATGAAGTTTTTCGAATACTTTTATTATAATCTTTTTTAAATGGTTTGAATTTTTTTAAATTAAGTTTTTTTTTCTATTTCTTTGCCCTTAGACCAACCTAGACAAAAACTGAAGACAAAAACTGGTTTTGGTAAAAAACAATTCTCTCTAAATACACATCAAGAATACCCTGCCTACCCTACATTGTTTGAATAGCAAGATGCGCAATCAAATTTGTGGTGGTTCCTTCGAGATCAACCAGCCTACTAATCATGCTAAAATACAGTGTAGACCAGATTTACCAAACAGCGCCGAGACATATATCAAATCAGGATCTATTTTTAGAAGGTCCAATAAGCAAATCTAGCGTTTTTTTATTGTTGTTTTTTTTTGCTTTTGTGTTTTTTGAGCCCACCTCGAGTAAGGAGCAAAATAAAAACAAAAAAAATAGATGCTCCCGGCTGTTTACCGCATTGACAATGACATAATGTGTGAGAAATAGTTTCTTATTATTTCAGCCAAAAAATGTAAATGTCAATTTGTGCGAAGTTTTGTTTGATTTTTGACAATGCAGACAAGACTGTAAAACTAATAAACCTGCAGTTGGGCCGAAATTGACGCCGAGAGTTATTGTCATTGCCCAAGGTTGTCTCAGTGAAGTAAATAATTATAATTAAAGAGAATTAAAAACAGAGCAGGCGTTGCGCTGTGTGTGTTGAATTAATTCGGATGCCACGGCTTTGTCAGGGTTGATGACAACTACATTAATTGAAAAATACGAATAATCTTGTAATTTTAGCTACTAAATTGAAAAAGCGTAACTGGATGTTGTAAAAAAATAATGTGTACATTTCCGTATTTTTCAAACGTAATTTATGTAGAAAAGGTTAAATTAATATAAAGGATTTTAAAAGGTCCATCAAATCTGCCGTATCTACACGTGGTGCTCATTTTCACGAACGCATGTTCACGATTTTAAAAACACTTGTTTCTCCGCGTAAGCAACCAATGTCAACAATTGGGTCCTAAAATGAAGCTTAGATTGCTGATATTATTGTTTACAGTGATTAAGCTTATTTTTCGGAGTACATTGACCCTTTGTACGACCACAAAGAGTTTAAAATGGATTTTTAAATCAATTTTGAAAAATTATCCTCGCGGTCCTTCTTGACAGAAAAGCTCCTACTTGACAGCTCGTTCCAAGGGGACCATAGTTGATCCATCGAAAAAATGTTGTTTTGTCAATATTTTTTAGCATTAAAATGAAAAAAAAAAGAGATCAGAAATGGTTTTTAATCTTGTTTTTTACCGTTGTACATGAAAATTGACATAGGGCTTTAGTACCCAATTGAAAATAAATAAAATTGTTAGTTTTGCTTTTCCTTCAATTTTTTTTAATTGTAGAAAAACTGAACATTTTTGTAGAGAAATTACCTTAAAATGCCATTAACATGAAAACAGTTCACTTTATAATAAAATGTGTAGTGGAATTTTCGATTGCTTTGCTTTGCATTTCAGAAAAAAAATTTATTTTTTTTGTGAATTTTAAGATTTTTTACAGAAATTGCCATTTTAAAAATCATAACTCCTTTGCCTATTTTAAACTCAAGCGCAAAAGTTATCGGTTATCGGAATTCATTTTTTTACTTTTTATCACTAAAAGTTGAGTGTAGAATTTGACATCTTCGGTCAAAAGAGGTCATATGCTAGATTCAATGAGACATATAAGGAAACTTATTAAACAATAAATTTGTCAGTTTCCACAAGTAGAACTTAACCGATAAAAATGAATTATGCATTTTCGAGCCGGCACCATACTGGTGTTAATCGAAACCGCACGTTTGGCACATGTTTACCATCATTGGTTGTTGTAGTTGTAGTTTTTTTTCCTTTTTCTTTTGCTGAGAATAAATTCTGTTTATTTACGGTTTTAAATTTCACACACATTGCTGCTAAATGGGAGAGCTGTGAGGGGGGACCCCACAAAAAAAAAAACGATGTCGTAAATTTTTTGACCAGGCTAGCAATAACGTCAGACATTTGAGGTGGTACACATGTGCTCCTTTTTCCTTTAGTGTGAATTTTGTGTGGCGTCATAAGTGACGAATGTAGCAAGATATTTTGTTAAAGTATTTTTTCATAATGTTATTTGATTTAAAAAAATGTCACAACGTTTTTGATCTGTTTACAGTTAACTAGAACATAAACTATTGAGCAAGAAATACCGAGTATTCATCTATAAACAAAACATGCTGATAGTTGGCAAACAAACTTCCCACAATCGTTCACTCGAACTTTCACTGACCCTGCTCGTTCCGTTTGAAGTTCTTATCTCCAATCCCCGGCAGGCAAACGTCCATCACCCATTACCAGCAACAGATTCGTCATAAAATTTTACGGGCACTCATCCCGTGCTGTTGTTGTTTACGCTGCACCAATAACCACTTCAAGAACCTCGCGATTGAAGTTCGTCAGGTACTTGGCACATTAATGTGTATCAGCGAAAGTTATTGTCATATTGTTGCTATCTTATCTGCGTGTGATGGCTTGTTAACGGAATTCCGGAATTTACCCGCACTTGACAGTGCGGCTTAAGTCACTCAAGATAAGCTAATTTCTGGAGTGTGGAGAGTGTTTTTTTTTTATTGTCAAAAGAAACCGACTTGGGGTGATTTATGACAGCATTGTTAATTGCTCTCTCAGGGTTGTTAACGATGAATGATGGGTGAGAAAAGTCCATTAGATATTGCGACGAAGGAACAAGCTGTCCGATAGCGATGTAATGTACGATGTGAATCTTGGGGCATGTCGAGTGAAGTGAGTTCTCTAGGTTATTGATAGGGCTAGTAATTTTCCGCGATTTCGCGGAAGAAGCGTGAAATTCGACCAATCCTGTGAAATGCCGTGTAATTAGTAATATTCATAAAAATGCCTCCTCAGTAATTTTACGATTCCATTCATATTCTCAAACTCAATTCTAGAATTGTAATAGTTTTTTGGGTAAGCATTTTTTCTTATATTTGCGCACCTTTGATATCCTTTTTCAAATTTTAATATATAGTTTATGAATAGAAACTAAGATTAAACCACTAAAATTACCAAAATGGACAAAATGGCCAAAATAACCAAATGACCAAATGACCAAAATTTACAAAATTGACAAAATGGCCAATTGACCAAAATTACCAAAATTACCAAAATGATCAAAATAACCAAAATGTTCAAAATCATCAAAATGATCAAAATGATCAAAATGATCAAAATAATCAAAATGTTCAAAATGATCAAAATGATTAAAATAATCAAAATGATCAAAATGATAAAAATTACCAAAATGATCAAAATGATTCAAATAATCAAAATGACCAAAATGAACAAAATTACCAAAATTACCAAAATGACCAAAATGATCGAAATAACCAAAAAAATTGAAATGATCAAAATTACCAAAATGACAAAAATGACAAAAGTAAGCAAAATAACAATAACGACCAAAATGCCAAAAATGACCAAAATGACAAAAATAACCAAAATGATCAAATGACCAAAATTACCAAATTGATCAAAATTTTCAAAATTATCAAGATGATCAAAATGATCCAAATGACCAAAATTATCAAAATGACCAAAAAAATCGAAATGGTCAAAATGACGAAAATGACAAAAGTGAGCAAAATAACAATAACGACCAAAATGCCAAAAATGATCAAAATGACAAAAATAACCAAAATGACAAAAATAACCAAAATGACCAAAATGATCAAATGAAATGGTCAAAATGACGAAAATGACAAAAGTGAGCAAAATAACAATAACGACCAAAATGCCAAAAATGATCAAAATGACAAAAATAACCAAAATGACAAAAATAACCAAAATGACCAAAATGATCAAATGACCAAAATTACCAAATTGATCAAAATGTTCAAAATCATCAAAATGATCAAAATAATCAAAATGTTCAAAATGACCAAAAAGACTAAACTGGTCTAAACTTACCAATTGATCAAAATGTTCAAAATTATCAAAATGATCAAAATAATCAAAATGTTCAAAATGTTCAAAATAATCAAAATGATTCAAATAATCAAAATGATCAAAATGATAAAAATTACCAAATTGACAAAAATGGCCAAAACGACCAAAAAGACTAAACTTATCCAAATAATCAAAATGATAAAAATTACCAAATTGATAAAAATGGCCAAAACGACCAAAAAGACTAAACTTACCAAAATGACCAAAATGATCAAAATTAACAAAATGATCGAAATAACCAAAAAAATCGAAATGATCAAAATTACCAAAAGGACGAAAATGACAAAAGTAAGCAAAAAAACAATAACGACGAAAATGCCAAAAATGACCAAAATGACAAAAATAACCAAAATGACCAAAATGACCAAAATGATCAAATGACCAAAATTACCAAATTGATCAAAATGTTCAAAATTATCAAGATGATCAAAATGATCCCAATGACCAAAATGATCAAAATTATCAAAATGACCAAAATGAATAAAATGAACAAAATTAATAAAATAAACAAAATGATCAAATGACCAAAATGGCCAAATGACCAAAATGACCAAATGACCAAAATGATCAAAATGACCAAAAAGATCAAAATGACCAAAAAGATCAAAATAACCAAAATGACTAAAATGATCAAAATGACTAAAGGATCAAATTAACCAAAATGATCAAAATGACTAAAGGATCAAATTAACCAAAATGACCAAAATGATCAAAATGATCAAAATGATCAAAATGATCACAATGATCAAAATGATCAAAATGACCAAAAAGATCAAAAAGATCAAAATAACCAAAATGACTAAAATGATCAAATTGACCAAAACATCAAATTAACCAAAATGACCAAAATGATCAAAATGACCAAAATGACGAAAATGACAAAAGTGAAAAAATGACAAAAATGGTCAAAATGATCAAATAACCAAAATGACCAAAACGAACAAAATGAACAAAATGATCAAAATGTTCAAAATGATCAAAATGATTAAAATAATCAAAATGATCAAAATGATAAAAATTACCAAAATGATCAAAATGATTCAAATAATCAAAATGATCAAAATGATAAAAATTACCAAATTGACAAAAATGGCCAAAACGACCAAAAAGACTAAACTTACCAAAATGACCAAAATGATCAAAATTAACAAAATGATCGAAATAACCAAAAAAAACGAAATGATCAAAATTACCAAAAGGACGAAAATGACAAAAGTAAGCAAAATAACAATAACGACCAAAATGCCAAAAATGACCAAATGACCAAAATGACCAAAATGATCAAATGACCAAAATTACCAAATTGATCAAAATGTTCAAAATTATCAAAGTGTTCAAAATTATCAAGATGATCAAAATGATCAAAATGATCCAAATGACCAAAATCATCAAAATTATCAAAATGACCAAAATGAAAAAAAATGAACAAAATTAATAAAATAAACAAAATGATCAAATGACCAAAATGGCCGAATGACCAAAATGACCAAATGACCAAAATCATCAAAATGACCAAAAAGATCAAAATGACCAAAAAGATCAAAATAACCAAAATGACTAAAATGATCAAAATGACTAAAGGATCAAATTAACTAAAATGACCAAAATGATCAAAATGATCAAAATGATCAAAATGATCAAAATGATCAAAATGATCAAAATGATCAAAATGATCAAAATGACCAAGATGACCAAATGACCAAAATGATCAAAATGACCAAAAATATCACAATGACCAAAATGATCAAAATAACCAAAATGACTAAAATGATCAAAATTATCAAAATGACCAAAGGATCAAAATAACCAACATGATCAAATTTACCAAAAGGATCAAAATAACCAAAATGACTAAAATGACTAAAATGACCAAAACGACCTAAATGATCAAAATGATTAAAATGATCAAAATGATCAAAATGATTAAAATGACCAAAATTACCAAAACGACCAAAATTACAAAAATGATCAAAATGACCAAAACCAAAAACCCAAAATGACCAAAATATCATATCAATTTTATGCTAAGGAAGGATGAATTATGTTTTTTTAGATCAGATCTAGATTTTTTACCATTTTTTTGCCCTTTTTGTGTTTTTGAAACTGTTTTCACCCCTGACTGAGAAAAAAACAAAAAATATATTTTTTTTATTTAACCTGAAAACAAAAAGAAATCTAGAGATGTTTTCAGTAATAATGAAATTTCATTTAAGAATTGCACTTTCAGAAAAATACAATTCACGCCACATCGCCCTCTCGATCTCATTACCGTCCACTTGAAATCAACGACTCCGGAACACGATGTCCACGTTATCGAAACCATATCATCGTGACAGTCCGACACTAATGTTACCGTTTCCCTTTCTCTGATTCATTCCAGGTGGCACCGCCGTTCAACGCGACTGCATCATCAAAGCGGTTGAGAGTCGCGAGTTTGCGAAGTAGATTCCACCCAGGTTAGGGCTGCGCGAGTTAGAAGCCCCAGCATGTCCGGCGGCAAGGATCGACGCTCGCGCTCCAGCAAGACCCAGGGCTGGGAGGAGGCCGGCGGGGAGTTTTACCAGGAGAGCTACCCGGCCGATCTGGAGGGCATGCAGCGGGATCCGTCCAAGATCGCGACGCTGCTGCCCTCGAAGCAAACCAGAAATGGTAGGTTCTCTTAGTTTTTAGTTTTTTGAATTGTTTAAAAATTGGTTTCTAAATTTTGCAGCCACAACCCGACGGGTACGGCCGTCCCAGCAGGACACGAAGGGAACCCGCCGGCGGGCCAGTTTTTCAACGGTCGCCCGGCGCGGTTCGCAGTATCACGAGATTCAGGTGGCCACGCTGCCCGATTTGTCAGGTGAGTAACGTAATCAAACAACCCCCAAAAGTTGATTGACGAAGAAGAGGTCGAAGAAGCGTTTGTAGCGATTTGTACGTGGGTGCTAATTGATGAAGTTGTCTCGTACTCGTGGTTGTTTGGACGACGAGTCTGCACTGTGTTGTCGTCGTCATTGACCGGTTGTCGTAATGTGCGACAATGGCAAACGTGGAAGTTAATGACACTGACAGTATTTTGTTTTTGTTGGGGCTGGAATATTTATGATTAGCCAAATATGACTGAATAGTGAATTGAAATGGGCAACAAATTTGTTTTGCATCAGCAAACGAAACCAATTTTAATTACAATTTGGCTTCAATGGATAACATTTTTTCAATCCAAATGTTATTTCTTTTTGCCTTCCTCACGTTACTGAGGAAAGGCTATAAAATCACTCGAAAAATGAACTTCTCAATTAGACCTCCTAGACCCACTTTCATGTATACCTATCAAATCAGAATCAAATTCTGAGCAAATGTCTGTGTGTGTGGTGGGATGTTGATCAAAAAATTGTCACTCGATTATCTCGACATTGGCTGAACAGATTTTGTCCGTTTTGGCCTCATTCGATCCGTCTTGGGGTCCCATAAGTCGCTATTAAAAATTATGCAGTTTAAATAAGTACTTCAAAAGTTATGCTTAAAAAACGATTTTAACAAATGTCCGGAAGATTGTAAAAAGGGTGGTCATGCTATACATTTTCAGAAAGGTATTTAAAAGACCTTTCCAACGCTACCAAGACATTGAAGATCTGACAAATCTATCAAAAGTTATAAGCACTTTTTGGAGGCCGGATCTCAGATATTTTGATGAAAATGCTGTTCGGATCTCTCACGCGACCTATCGTAGGATGAGTATTCAAAAGACCTTTCTAACGCGTTCAAAACATTAAAGATCTGACAACGATATCAAAAGTTATATGCAATTAAGTGTTATTTACGCACTTTTTGCATTTTGGATAGCACCCTTTAAATGTGAGGAAGGCACAAACCATCTTATGGTGGATTAAGAAACGTTTTTGTATTTAAAATACCTTAACTGCCCATGTTCGCATAAATGTCCCATATGCAAAAACAGCAAGCTGAGAAAAACGCATTTGAAGTTTGTCCCATACATAAGGTTACGTGTTAAGTTTTCGCAAAAAAACTGGATTTCCTCCTGATTTCTAGAACAAAGTACTGGATGTTATAGGCTCTTTCGAAAGAGCACACGATTTTGAACCAAACTGCATCAAAACTCGATCTCGATGAAAATGCATATGGGACATTTATGCGGTCAGGGGCAGTTTACTGCCGTTCTACGCATAATTGTCCCATGTCAGTTTTGGACGATTTTGACTTTATGACATTTTTAAGTTTAGTTTGATGTGTACTTTAAGAAAAACACATAAAATCTGGTACTTTGTTCGGAAACTCATTGAAAACAACACCAAGTCTGTTTGTCCCATCGTTAAACTTCTACGCATAATTGTCCCACCAAGCATTTTCTTACACGGAATCATTAGTTTTACTAACCATTATGTCTTGTTAATCTGTTGTATAGCAACAGAATCACAATTAAAGGTGATAAAATGCTAACTGGGGCGATTAGGGACACGTAGAAACACAGAAATCGGTCGAAAAATTTCAATCGCGTTTTTCTCAGTTGCACTTTTTTGAACATGGGACAATTATGCGTAGAACGGCAGCTTACAACGCGTCCAAAACATTGAAGATCTGACAACCCTATAAAAAGTTATAAGCACTTAAGTGTTATTTACTCACTTTTTGGAGGCCGGATCTCAGATCAAGCATGAATTTAATTGAAGATCTGACTGTAAGTTGTAAGCACATAAGTGCCCTGCAATATGAAGATCTGACTACCCAATCTAGTGGTATGAATAATGAGTCAAATTGACAAAACACTGAAAAACACCGCCATTTTGTGTCTTTTTGGATAGCACCCTTTAAATGTGAGGAAGGCGCCAACCACCTAACGGTGGATTAACGCGTTTTTAGACTTTGGTCACAAAAAAGCTTTGTTTTACTTGAATTATTTTTGATATTTTTTAATCTTTTCATTTCAAAATCAACCTTAAAATAGTAGTTTATGCAACAAGTTGCAAAAAGAGGATTTTTTCAGCACGAGTCGTACATTTATCCAACGAGGTTCACCGAGTTGGATAAATACGAAGAGTGCTGAAAAAATCAAGTTTTGCAACGAGTTCCATACAACATTTTTTGCAATTCCGAAAAACACTCATTGAGTGAAATTTTATGCCAAATTTTCACGTATTTTGTCAATAAATCGTTTAAATCAAAAAAATGTTGAAAAGTGTTACATTTCGAAACAAGTGCTAAAAAGTTCAACTTTTCAGCACCCATTAAAGTGCTGAAAAGTAGAACTTTCCAGCATTTATTTTGAAAAGTGTTGCTATTCGATTCTGTTATTTTTGGTACAGAAAAGTAGGCTATTTCGTCGTTCAAGAATGGCAGGAAAAGTAAGTAGTTTCACGACGGAATTGCAAAAAATAATATTTTGATAATCAGAAATGTAAATTTTGGTTAAAATTGTTTTTTATTTTGTAGGACCTCAACTTCGACAAAGTTGAAAAATCCAAACGAAGTTTGAAATACAATTCCGCCTTTTCAGGTACGGTTTGCCTTATGAGATTAGGCCATACAAGAATTTCACCTTTCGAGTAATTCGGCCTTTCGTATGAGACCCGACAAAACAGCATCATTTTTTTTACGGAAAATCCATTTTATTTTGCGGTCTGGACCACTGTACAATTTATTTAGCAGTTTTATTTATATTGTGATACTTTTTGCTTATATTTGTTTGAAAACTTAGCTTGAAATTTAAACTTGTTAGCTAAGGGCTTGAAATAAAAAAATAAAAGTTTAGACCAAATATGAAACATTTTACTATCCGCTTTTTCAATAAATTAAAAATTATATAACAAGCCATTGATTCTAAACTGAAATAAAAAAAGTGTTTTAAAATGCAATCATTAAATATTTCTTTCAAAAAATTTATGATTTGACACAAATATACAATTAACAAAAAAAATCTAAAGTTATTTTTGATAAACCCAAACATGTTAAAAATGATTCTAAATGCAAGGGAATGTATTTTAAACCACTAATTCGAATGCTCGCTGATTCGAACGCATTCGAATTAAAAGCGCTAAAACGTTAAAATCAGCTGTTAAACTGATGTTAACATTTCAATCCTGTTGTTCGACGATTTCCGAGCACGTAGTTTAAGCTTTTGACAGCTGGCAGTCGTTCCAATTAGCGAATTCGTATTCGCTAATTCAAATTGACGAATCCGCTCTGTATCGTAAAATTATATGTCTCACAATTAATACAGTTGAGTAATGAAAAATTACAATTTCAATTTCAGTAGATTTTTGATGAAATTTTTATTTTGATTTCCAAAAAAAAATGCCCACGTGGTTTAAGGATGGTCCCAAGTCGGGCGTTCTATTTTGTATAATAATAGCTCGTTTGTTGTTAAATTTCTGAATGATCACAATTTCAGGCTGCAAAATATTGAAAAACACGCTTTTTTATGTTTTAAAAATGAAAGAGGTTGTACCGCCCCTCTGCCACGATAGCAAAAAATGGACCGCGGATTCGTGATCATTAGGCTTAGTTTTATTGCACGCTTAAAAATAGCAAATTTCACGGGGACTATTATTCCAAAGCACCAAATTTCACGTGAAATTTACGGAAAATTATAAAATAACGTTTTCTAAATTCCTTTGTTCTTTTCGCTTCTTTTTTTCTATTTTATATGGTATTGTATTTTGGATTTGATTAAAACAACTTGTATTTTTTTTAATTTTGAAATACTTTTTAAACTCAATGAAAATATGGTTAAAAGTTTTTATCTCCCCCTTCAAAAGTTAAAAAAAAATTAAAAGGCAAAAATGTAATCTGAAACAAAAACTTTAAAATTCAGAAACTTTAACTTTGAAATAGTCCAAAATTATCCCTTTTACGCAAATCAAAGAAAATTCGGGGAAAATTTCTTTCTTCAATTGGAAGAGAATAACCTAGGTATTTTATAAGGCTTTTTTCAATTTTGAACCAAAAAAGGCTTGTCGCATATGACCTTAACCTACACCTCCACTTACAACGCGCAGACAACCCGTCGTCGACCTCGCTCACTCCCGTCTCCGATCTAGATGCAGTTCCATCTAGATTCCACTCTATTTGCAGTTCACGATCTTGCACTATAAATAATGGTCGTAATTGAGTCCCATCTGACTGTAACGTCGCGCAATGGGTTCAATTAAGCATAAATTAAGCCATTGAGCTCGCCGACGACAAAGACGCGCGCGCGCGGACGAGATGTTGCACTTTGCGATACAGTATTCTAATTCAGACGATATATGGTGAAGTGGATGATGGGATTGAACTTTGACTGACTGCGTTTTAAGTCCAATTTAGAATAATTGTCTCGAGTTGAACTGAGGACAAGCTTAACTATTGAGAAGTTGGCTTTTATCAAATATAATTGGGATTGATTTGTAAAGGTTGTTCAATTGAAGCTCTGACAACAATTTATTCTTTATTCCAGAAAACCTCATCAACGAAGAGCGCACATGGGAGGAAATCCAGGAGATCAAATCGATGCCAGTCCCGATGGCGCAAAAGCGCGAAATGAAGGCCCAATTGCAGGTATGTCGAGCTACTCGTCCTTGCTGAAACTTGAACTAATTCACCCTCTTTTAAGAACGCCACCAAGCTGCGCCTGCAGGGCTTCGAGCAGATCAAGTGGCGCCGCCGGAAAGCGTGGCAAAGCATCCGCTCCAAGTGGGGCGAGTACCGTACCAAGCTGGAGCTGTGGCGGATGTCGCTGAAGACGATCGAGGGCAACTTCGGGACCGGCGTGGTGGCGTACTTTCTGTTTCTGCGCTGGCTCATGTTTCTGAACTTGATCGTGTTCGGGTTGATTTCGACGTTTATCGTGCTGCCCCATTTGGCGCTGCGGGAACCGCGGGATGTTCCGTGCGAACTCGGGGTCAACTCGACGTCGGTGCAGTGCTGCTCGGAGTCGTACGTGAACGTGACGAAGGCGGCGACGTTTTCCGTGCTCGATGTGATACAGGGCACGGGGTTTATGGAGGGAACGTTGCTGTTCTACGGGATGTACACCAACATGATCTACGGATATAGTCCGCTGGAGGATCGGTTGATCGGCAGGGCGATGATGACGTCGACGACCACGGAGATTCCCACGACGATGTCGTCTTCGACGACGGCAATGAGTTCTACGACGACGATTAGTAGTAGTAGCATTAGTAGCGTTAGCATTAGCAGTAGTAGTAGTACAACTGAAGCCCTGACCACGACTACGACGGCGGCGACGACGCCGGCGGTGGTCGAGGCCGTGATAGCAGAGATTAAAAGTGGTGGTGGTAATTTTAGTAGTCTCAACGGGAGCTTCTTCGAGAGCTTCGTGATGGAACTGGAGCAAGCTAGTGATGACCAAAGTGTGGGGAGTCGGTCCGGTACCGTGCTGTACTACGACTTTCCGCTAGTTTACGTGATAATTACGGCCATCTGCTACGTGATCGCGTTGGTAGCGATCATGAAGGCCGTCGTGCGGCAGTTTAAGGATCGCATAGCCGAGGGCGAAGGTCTGTTCTACCAGTACTGCAATCTGGTGTTTGGCGGGTGGGACTTTTGCATTCACAACGAAAAGTCTGCTGACGTGAAGCACAAGGCGCTGTACCACGAGATACGATCGTTGCTTCATACGAAGCGATTTGAGAACGAACGCAGCAACAGGTCGCGGGATTTCATGGTGAAGCTGATTGCGATCAGGTTCGTGATCAATTTTGTGGTGGTGATCATTCTGCTTCTCGCAGTCGTCATCATCTATCTGTTGTTTAGCTTGTCGATGTCCGCGTTGGAGCCAAACTACATCCCCAGCTACGGCGAGTACATCAAGCAAGCCCACAACTGGACTTCGTGGCCATTTTCATCCTCCTCTTCCGCCACTTCTACCACTTCAAGTCCATCGGTCGCGGCGAGCTCAGAGGACACCTTCTCCGCACGATCCGCCCCAGACACGATCGACACAATCACCCTGGAAACCCGACTCATGATCCTCTTCTACGAATTCCTTCCCTACCTCGCGATCGTCATCATGAATCTCGTCGTTCCACTTCTCTTCAACTACCTCGTTCAGTTCGAAAAATACTCACCCCTCTTCGTCATCAAAATCTCCCTCTTCCGAACCGTCTTCCTGCGGCTTTCCTCGCTGGCCGTCCTCCTGAGCAGGTTCTACTTCCTAGTTCAGCCCAAATCCCACCACGAGCACCAACTCACCAACACAACCGAACCCTTCAACGCCACCGAACCAATCACCACGACAGATCAGTGCTACGACGCCGGCACCGGCAAGCCCCAGTGCTGGGAAACGTTCGTCGGTCAGCAGTTCTACAAGCTGTTCATCGTGGACTTTGCCACCCACTTCCTGGTGACGTTCTTCGTCAACTTCCCCCGGGCCATGTTCGCCCGGCACTCGTCCAGCCGCGTCGCCAAGTTCATCGGCGAGCAGGAGTTCGAGCTGTCCAAGCACGTGCTCGACGTGATCTACTCGCAAACGCTGTGCTGGCTGGGAACCTTCTACACCCCATTCCTCCCAGCCATCGCCGCCATCCTCTTCTTCTTCATGTTCTACATCAAGAAGTTTGCCTGTCTAGTCAACTCGAACCCCTCCGCCATCCTCTACCGAGCCTCCCGCTCCAACTCCCTCTTCATGTCCACCCTCCTGATCTCCTTCACCCTCGCCATCATCCCGGTTGTCTACGCGTGGGCCGAAATCATTCCATCCCGCTCGTGTGGCCCCTTCCGGGGACTCCCCTTCGTGTGGGACCGTGCCATCACCGCCTTCATGAAGACCCCGGCCTTCTTCCAAACCGTCATCTTCTTCTTCGGCACGGCCTCCTTCGCCGTCCCCTGCTTCGTAATCCTCACCTTCTTCATCTACTACTACTACGCCGTATCGGCGGCCAACCGGCACATGGTTTCCGTCCTCAAGCACCAGCTCGTCCTCGAAGGCCACGACAAGCAATTCCTCCTCAGTCGACTCTCGCTCTTCATCAAACAGCAGCAAGAGTACCAGAAGCGCATGATGCGGCAAGCTGCCGAGCAGCAGCAACACTTCCAGCAGGGCAACAACATTGGCCACGATCTGCCACCGCCGCCGCAGCATTTGAACACTCCGCCGGTGGCGCCACCCAAGCCGCCCAAACCGGAACCGGAGCTGCAGCCGCCGTTGCCGCCGAGGGCCGATCGGGACTCGAAACCGAGCAGTCGCGATCGGGATAGGAAGGAGGGTGGAGGAGGGGAGGGGAAATAGAATCGAGAGGGGTTGGAGGGGGTGGTACAGTGGAAATTTGGGGGAAGTTCGTAAAAAAAGTTAGTTTCGTTGATCTCATTTAAACATTTGATTATTTTTAGAATATGAAAATGTTTATTTTCTCTTACTGAAAACGAGACAAACGCTCTCCGACTAAAGAACCAACAGAGAATGCTCTCTCTTTTGTGTTTTTTTCTCTCTCACTTCTGTCGAGATGCTGTTCTCCGGGTTCTCCGTTGTCTGGAAACAAAGACAGAGAGGAACAGAGAGGCGAAGGGCAACACAAAAAGAAATGAAAAATGTCGAAGAACTTTTAAAATTGTGAAATGACGAGAAGATTTTTGGTATTTTAATTTGAAAAGACAAAACTATCTATCCTTTTCATTAGCAAGATAATCTTCAAACTTCCTACAGTTGAAAAAAATGTGAAAATATAAAAACGATAAAAATTTTAAGAATACAAAAAAAGGTTAAGAAACATTTCAAGAATTTTGAAAATTTTATAAATTTCACGAATTTCAAGAAATTTATAAATTTGAAAAAAAAATGTAGAATATAAAAAAAGTTTAAAAAATTCCAAAAAAATCAAAAATTTCATAAATTTCAAGAATAAAAAAAAGACTTTCAAGGAATCAATAAATTTGTTGAACTTGTAGAATGCAAAAAAACCTTTTTTTAAACATATTTTATTTTACCTGTTGAATTTCAAGAATTTAAAAAAAATTATAACTTTTAAGAACATTAAGAATTTCTAAAATTTTATAAATTTCAAGAATTTCAAAAAATTCAAGAATTTTAAGAATAAAAAAAAATCAAAAATTTCAAAAACTTTACGAATTTCAAGAATTTTAGGAATTTCAAGAATTTTAAGAATTTCAAGAATTCTAAGAAATCTAAGGATTTCAAAAATTTCATTAATTTCAAGAATTTCATAAATTCAATTTCAAGAAATTTAAATAGTTTAAAATTTTTAAGGAATTCAAAAATTTTAAAAATTTGTAGAATGCAAAAAAAAAATTTCATAAATTTCAAGCGTTTTAAGAATTTTGGGAATTTTAAGAATTTTA
Organism: Culex pipiens pallens; assembly: GCF_016801865.2. Taxonomy (NCBI): domain Eukaryota; kingdom Metazoa; phylum Arthropoda; class Insecta; order Diptera; family Culicidae; genus Culex; species Culex pipiens. Next base: position 204,526,180 of record NC_068938.1, read on the forward strand.
AGGATTCTAAGAATTTTAAGAATTCTAAGAAATCCAAGAATTTTTTTAAATTTCAAGAATTCCAAATATTTCATGCATTTAAAAAAGTTCATACTTTTAAAGAGTTCATAAATTTGAAGAATTCGTAGAATACAAAAAAAGATGTTTTTCAAATTATAAAAATTTAGGGGCATTATGAATTTTCGAAAATTCCAAAAATTTCAAGAATTTAATAAATTTAAAGAATTTTATGAATTTCAAGAAATTCAAGAATTTCAAAAAATTTAAAAAATTCAAAAATTTCAAAAATTTAAAAAATTCAAAATGTTTTAAAAAATTGAAGATTTTTTAAAATTTTTATTATTTCAACAATATTAAATTCCAATTAAATTTTGAAATTAAATTTAATTTTGAGTATTTCAAGAATTTTAAGAATTCCAAGAATTTTAAAAACTTCAAGAATTTCATTAATTTTAAGAATTTTAAAAACTACAAAAATTTCTAATACTTTGAGATTTTTAAGAAGTTTAAAATTTTCATAAATTTCAAAATTTCCATTACTTCGAGATTTTTAAGAATTTGAAGAATTCCAAGATTTTCATGAATTTCATTTTTTTAAGAATTTTAAGGAATTCAAGAACTTTGCTATCCTCAAGAATTTCAAGAATTTCATAAATTTTATAAGTTTCAAGAACTTCAAAAATTTCAAAAATTTCAAGAATTTCAAGAATTTTTAGAATTTCAAGTTTTTCAAGTTTTTCAAGTTTTTCAAGAATTTCAATAATTTAAGAATTTCAATAATTTCAAGAATTTCAAGAATTTCAAGAATTTCAAGAATTCTAATAATTTCAAAAATTTCAAGTTTTTCAAGAATTTCAGAATTTCAAGAATTTTAAAAATTTCAAGAGTTTCAAGAATTTTAAGAATTTCTAGAATTTCAAGAATTTCAAGAATTTCTAGAATTTCTAGAATTTCTAGAATTTCTAGAATTTCTAGAATTTCTAGAATTTCAATAATTTCAACAATTTCAGGAATTTCAAGAATTTCAAGAATTTCAAGGATTTCAAGAATTTCAAGAATTTCAAGAATTTCAAGAATTTCAAGAATTTCAAGAATTTCAAGAATTTCAAAAATTTCAAGAATTTCAAGAATTTTAAGAATTTCAAGAATTTTAAGATTTCTAATAATTTCAAGAATTTCAAGTTTTTCAAGAATTTCAAAAATTTCAAGATTTTCAAGAATTTCATTTTTTAAGAATTTCAAGAATTAAAAAAGACAAGAATTTTAAAAATTTCAAACATTTGAAGAATTTTAAAAAAATTAAAAATTTTAAGAATTTTAAAAATTTCAAAAATTTCAAGAATTTTAAGTATTTTATGAATTTTAAGAATTTCAAAAATTTCAAGTATTTCAAGAATTTTAAAAAAATTCAACAATTTTAAGAATTTTAAGGATTTTAAGAACTTTAAGATTCTCAAGAATTTCAAAAGTTTCAAGAATTTTAAGAATTGTAACAATTTCAAGAATTTTAAGAATTTCAAGAACTTTAAAAATTTCAATAATTTTAAGATTTTTAAGACTTTCATGATTTTTAAGAATTTAAAATTTTTCCTAAATTTCAAGAATTTTAAGAATTTTTAAAATTACAAAATTTTCCAGAACTTTAGGAATGTTATAAATTTTAAGTATTTTGAGAATTTTAGAATTTTTGTGTTTGGAAATAAAATGTTCAAAAATGTTTAGTGGTACTTTTTGCATTGAATTATTCTCATTTATACCAATATCTAAGCCGAAGATACAGATTAGACAACTAAGACTGTAGTGATTTTTAATCAAGAAACATTTCTTTAAAAAGATTTGAAACATTTTCAGTGAGATCTCAAATTTAGGTTTTGCTTCGCTGTTGCAAGATGAATCTCGTTATTCAAAAATAAAATGAACATTCTTGATTTGAAATAAATAAATCAAATTTAAATAAATTCATGAAACCAACATAAATTATTATAATCTGATTTTCTTTGTTTCAGAATTATTTTTTTAATAATCTCTCAATGTTTGGAATATTCTCAAACAAGTAATTGTTGAGTACCCCTCGTTTGAGTACTAGTCAAATGACAGCACAAATACATGTAACGCGCGTTCTCTAACTTACCTTAAATAAACGAGCTTGTGCTCTATTCGGCCTCTTTCAACGCTGAAACTCTAACTGATAACAGCTCGTCTTTTCCTGCTCCGCAAATCACAACTTCAACGCTTTCCCCGGTTATATTAAGTGGCGACGGGGATAAAGGTGTAATTTTTTTTTACTACGTGCGGTGGTAATTGAAAACGCGCTTGGGCGTTGAAAATTTAAGCGACCATTTTGTGGCTCGTTCTGTGGAGAGCGTTCGTTGAAGTTAGCGGAAATATCCGGCGGATTTGTGGTTCTGAGAGTGAGGTGAAGAATCAGCAGCACGCGGCAAGCATTCGGCATCGACGGAACAAATCGGGCGGCTATCGTGCGGTGAATTGCCGTGGGGATTTTTTTTTCTCTGGTTTCGGTGGCGTTTGGTGCTGAAATTGGTGCGCTATTTTTTGGTGAATCGGACGGCTATTGTGAGCAGCAAGCAACTCCGTGGTTTGGCGGCATTTCAGAGCGCAACGCTGACGGTGGATTCGGTGTGCTAATAGGGCGGAACCGGCAGGAGGAGAACAAAAGAGGGCGGAAAGGCGGTCGCTGGCGGAAATTTTTGGATCAAGTTCAAGGTCGGGACGCCATTTTGGACGCCGGCTGGTCGAAGACGCGGCGCGCGTTGGTCTTCTTTTGTTCGTTGGGTGCTGCATCACAAGGTAAGGGCGATTGGGGCCAAATAAGCTCTTTTTGCCATTTATATTTATAAAAAAAGTGAAATTCCTAGGCAGTATCACCAAGGAATTTTTGTATCGACATTTGGTGTACTAACATTTGAACATTTTGCCGTGTGATCGTAAGTGTGTGTGATTCTTTTGTTCGTGAAGAACAAAAGGTCTAAATTTTATTCAAATTTTAAGAGAGTTTTCTTCTTTATTTCATTAGTGGGCCGAATAGCCAAGGTGGAGTTTCTGCTAATTCATTAGTGCAAACTTCAGTTCCGCGGACCGGAGAACTCCTGTGCTGGTGCGCGAGTCGCTGAACGAGTTTTGCAGCGAAGGTTGAGTTATTTTCGCTGGCAAAGGCCGGGAAGGAGATCGGTGAGTGAAAAGCTATTTTAAAGTGATCCCTGGATTTGCAGTAATATTTGTGTTTTTCTTTTTATTTTTTTTTTCTTTGGGAAATTTGAAATTTGTTTTTTTTTACCTGATTTTTGATATCAAGACATGGGTTCGAACGGGTTAGCTACCTCTATTGAGATGTTTAGAAAGGGTACGTCATTTACGGACTGGTCCGATCGATTGGCCTATACCTTTCACGCAAATCAAGTTGCGGCTGATCGCCAAAAATCGCATTTCATGACGATTTGCGGACCGTTTCTTTTTTCTCAATTAAAGCTGCACTACGGCAAAGATGAGCTGGATAAAGCCACTTATGCTGATATTGTGTTAAAATTGAAACAAAAATTGGACAAAACGGAACCGGACTTGGTTCAGCGCTTTCGTTTTAGTCAACGAAAGCAGCAACCTGATGAATCCAATGAGGATTTCGTGCAGGCGGTCAAGATGCAGGCGGAATTCTGTGGTTTTGGGGCGTTTAAGGACGTGGCCATTATGGACAGGGTCCTGGCGGGTCTTCTTGACGGGAATCTCAAAGAGAATTTGCTGAAGGAGGAAAGTTTGACTTTGGACAAGATGGACAAGTTCATCACAACATGGAACATAGCAAAACAAAACGTTAAAGCATTAAACAATCAACCTGGAGAATCTCAATTGGGACAGTACAGTTACTTTACACCAGAAAAAATTCATTACATTCAAAAGACAACAACACAAAGGCAAGGGTCTTCACGGTACGGAAATTACAGACAAAATGATGGGTTGCAAGGGCAAAATTTTCCAGAAAGGCGAAACAATTCCAGATTTCAGCCTTATAAAAACTACAATTCTGATTCTCAAGTTTACACTAACCGAAGGTTCAATAACCAAACACAACAACAAAGGTATTTTGACAAAAGCTATGATAGGAGATATCCTCAGACTAGAATTTCGTGTGATTTTTGTGGGAAAATGGGTCATTCTAAGCAAAATTGCTTCAAACTTGATTACTTTAACAGACAATTTGTGAATTTCATGGGTGAGAGTACTGCAGATGATTATTCCTGCAATGAAGGTGGTGAAATTGAGTACGCAAATGCGGAAATGTTCAACCAAATAGAAAACTTTCAAGATAATAACGACCAATGCATGAAAATTTTTACTGTTTTGAACACAACATATGTTAAGCTGGATGAAACACAAATAGAGGACCAAATGGTTGATTTTGAAGTTGATGATAGTTGCTTGTTGAATGACAGCAAATTTTCTATACCAATTGATGATGATAGTTATGCTGACATTGAATTGAAAAGTTTGTTTACCCCGAATTGGGAGGATGATTCGATTTTGGATTTGAACGATTTGTTTGATAAAACTTGTTATAATATTGATGAAAATTGTGATAAGGCCCTGAATTGGGATGATAATTTGTTTTGTGGTTTTGGATTTTTACATGATGAGAACATGGAAGGTGGTGAACAAGGTGGTGAATGCGAGAATGTAGGTTTTAATGAACTTTTAGCAGATGTCAGCGTGAGTTTTGAAGGTGCCCCAAATTGGGAAGAAAATGTTGTGTGTGGTTTGAATAATTTATTTTTGTATGACGATGTTTTGGATATAAAACAAGATGTGATGTTGGAAAATAACGAGGGTTCGATTGAACATAATTTTGATATCAAAAGGAATATTTCAAGCAATGCGATAGCAGCAAATTTATATTATACCTCAAATTGGGAAGACAGTGACAATTTTGATTTGGAATGTTTATTTACCACTAATGTTAACTCAAATCAAGCAAATCTTGATAACTGTGAAAGTTCGGACAAAAAGCTGCTGATTGGCAATGATGGTTGTGGAATTGAGTGTTGTATTGATGATGTTCAGAATTTGATTTTAACCCCAATTTGGGGAATGTTTCAAGAAAGTTCGGAAAGTGTTTGTTTTGAAAAAGTATTATTTGACGAAGTTTCTGAGATGTCAGGGCGAAAAGGTAGTAGTTTGAGTTTAAAGCTATGTAAATCTAATTTGAAAAACGAGTATGATATGCAAAACATTGAATTGATGATAATATTTTTGATTATGATTGCTATAATTGTTTGCCAAAATGGGTTTAAAGCTATACAAAATTCGTTGTTTCTGTACGAACTGATGACTGAAATTTTGACGAGCATTGCAAATTTGCAATTTATTTTGATTTTGAGTAAAGGATGTGCTAAAAAGTTAGACAATCGCTTTGTTGACGATTTTTGTGGTCGGCATGATCAAAAATTTGTGGACGATTGCTGGTTGTTAAATGACAAAGTTGGCAAACCGCTATATTTACAAAGCGGGAAATTGAAATGTTTACAAGTCATCTATGCCAAATCATTAAATCTGTTTTTGGAAAGTCATATTTGGTACACAATTGAGAAACAACAAGTGTTGGACAGGAATCTTATTAAAAGCATCAAACCAAAGCTGTTGGTTTGTTTGCTTGAATGTAATTGTTTGCTGGACAGTTTGGCAATAGTCATTGTGTTATTCATATTTTTGAGATTAGTTTTCTCAATTTGTTTGCTAAGAAACCTTATTCGCGGGCTGACGAAAGTGACGAATGGAGAATTCCATAATTTTAGTTTGTTGGTCATTTGTTCAATTCAGTTCATTAATTTTATTCAAGACGATGATTGTCTGTCATGGAAATTTAGTTTAATTTCAAATAGTTGTGTGTGCAATGGTACATTGAATGAAAAGCAAATTATAAACAAGTTAAACTATAGCATACCTAAAACTAAAACTTTTCAAGAGAAGTGTTTGACAGATGATCAGATAGTAGATGTGGAAACTCAATGGTTTCAATGGAATTTTTTTGAAAGGGTGGTGAATGAGGTAGTCTCTTTAACTTGGGACATGCCTAGCATTTATTTTCATAAAATAGATCAAAATATCTTGATTCCATGCATTGTTTGCATTAATTCTCAATCAAAAATCCACAATAGTGATGAATTACTTGTTGTTTCAAGGTCCATTGGCTTTGTTCACAGGCTGATATGCTGGATTTCTGTCCTGAGTTTTAGAGTTGTTATTACAGTTTTCATTATAAATTTCCTAAAACAATTTTATTTGTATTTTAAACAGATACTCATTCAACACGGTTCCCAGTGTAGCGAAGACAAGAAAGCGCGATGGCGGCTAGTAGCACGAACCGTCGTGTTGTGGACTCGAAGGAGATGTGCTGTTCGTGGTGACTGGCAATCAAAGAGGTTGCTGGTGGAGTGCAGCAAACGAAATGACCTTCTACTGAAGACGAAATGCGAAACGACATGGAGATTTCGAACGAGGACACGTGTGGTGCTGGATGCGGCAGATACCGTCCGTTTAGGGGTGTCTCTGAACGGAAAGGAACAAAACGTAAAAAACGCAAAAAGTGACTATTTTAAATTCCTGAACAATATTTTCATTCGAATAGTACAAAAAGTTGTATTAGATTTTTGGTTGATTCATAACCTTGCTTTATATACATTACTTTGTTATCATTTCATTAATGAGTTCGATTAACTTTAGTTTTAAGCAAAGGGGGAAGGACTGTTGAGTACCCCTCGTTTGAGTACTAGTCAAATGACAGCACAAATACATGTAACGCGCGTTCTCTAACTTACCTTAAATAAACGAGCTTGTGCTCTATTCGGCCTCTTTCAACGCTGAAACTCTAACTGATAACAGCTCGTCTTTTCCTGCTCCGCAAATCACAACTTCAACGCTTTCCCCGGTTATATTAGTAATTATGTCCAAACCCCGAAAATTAATCAAAATTCTACAATTACTTACCAAAAATATTTTACAAAAACCACCCTCTTGGCCTGCCCCTCTTCAAAATACCCTCAAACACCTTTGCACGGACTAAAAACACTAGTTATTCACACTTTAGTAGACTGTTTTGATTGAGATTACTACGCAAGAACGGTTGTCGACATGGCGAGGACTGCCCAAAGTTGTCGAAAAGTTGTTTTTTTCCTCCTCGGCTGCGCCAAATATCGTAGTTATTAAAAGGGTTTTAAGTTAAAACGTTGAGGCAAATAAACACACATTTATCCCACCCTCAGGTTAGGGGAAAGTAAGAAAATGTAGAGAGCAAGTTTGGAGAAGAAAGAACAAGCTAATTCGTGATATTATATTCCGCCACCTTTGGTCGAGTGTAAATTATTTATTTTATAGTCTATTGATTGGTTTAGCACAAAAGTGGCACAGTCGACATGTGGAACTCGCTTTAAAAGTGAGTCACTTTCAGGTGGAATCACACCTTGTAAGAAAGTAATAAATTAATGGTGTATAAATTATACAAGCGAACAAAAAGTCATTTTAAATCAGATCAGCACGAAAAGGGCGCAATTTCTGGCGAACAATTAGAGCTCGAACACGAAGGCTAGTTCAATTAAATGTAAAATCTAATTAATCTATCCGGGCTCGACAATGAAGCGCGAGGAAAATAGGTAAATTTATTATTTATAAGAACAATAAAAGTACACCGTAAAGAGACTGCCATTTTGTGCTAGTTGTATATTAATTGTTTGTGAATAATAATATAAACCTACGCTAAATAATACACATAAGTAAAAAAAACACTCTTCCGTGTGAGAATCACCTATTGCAATTATCAATACAAAGTTGTACATGCTGCAGAATATCATTATCAAGAAAAGAAAAGCATCCGTCAAGCAAACAGTTCATCACAGTAGATTTTCTTCAAATAATCACCTATTAATGTAAACCATACCCGCAGCTCATTGTGCAGAACCCATTTCATAGCCCTTAATAAAACAACAGAAAAATAAATAAATATTTGTATAGAAAAATAAACACGATCTAAATCCAGAATCCGGAATCACTCACTCTAATCACGCTTTTGTAGTGTTTGTAAAAATAAATATAAAAAATACATTTCCCCAGCTAGTGAGGAGAGCGATTTACTATCGAAACAACCCCATAATTACTCGAATGGAAAACCTTAAAAGAAAGAGCATTTTGCATCACAAACTCACAAAGTAAAAATAACCGTACTATGTATGAGACGTTTGACACCCCGCCCCAAGCAAGATTAGATGTTTGCCCGAAGTAAAAAAAAAAGTTATGCAAAAAATATTGTACCACGTAAAAACAAAAACAACAAAATATGCAGCCATATTCCACGATATCCTCATAATTAAGCAGGTGTGTTTTTTTATCAACTGCTGGTGCGGCAAACATCGTGTCGTTTGTATACAAACCAAAATCCAACCGAACGAAGCAGAAATTAAAAAAAAAATAAAATCTGTCAGTTTTGAACAAACAAATATTATGAAATAATAAACCTTTGTATCAAATTAAGTGATTGAGTGAGAGTTTTATTTGATCCGAAAATACTTTTTTTCTACAGCAAACTATTGTCAAAAAAATTTAAGAAATTTCCCAAACTTTGGAATTGTTGCTCCTCTGTTTTACAAAAAGTATGAGCACAGTCTTTTAAAAAGAGAGCCTCGTGACGCATTTGTTAGCGACTTCGGCAGCCGATCCCTAAGATGGTGTATTCTAGGAGAGATATTCAAGTCAGCGACCTCAAATTAGTTCAAATCGAGGATTAAATCGAATAGGCAGTTTCAAAGAAATAAGCTCTGATGGTTATCTTACCCATTTGCCCTATTGGACACCATCTTGAATATCTCGGTTCCCTGTGAGAATCAGCCACTTTGCGTCAATACAAGTTTCCATACAAATTTGACAGCTGTCAATACAAAAATGGAACACGCAGAAAAAATATTTTGTAGAATCAGCCTGTACGAGGTTTGATTCAACAAATTTTTTGTTGAATATAATCAACGCCGATTTTGCGTTGAAACAAACCTTGATTTCCTCAATTCCACAAAAATCTTTTGTTGTTTTGAAAAAGTTTGAAAAATTTTCTGATATGTTTTAGGGGACATCAAATGCCAACTTTTCAGAAATTTCCAGAATGTGCAAAAAATCTATGACCGAGTTATGAATTGTTGAATCAATACTGTTTTTTTTCAAAAAATCGAAAACTTGGTCAACTTCATTTTTTATGTAAAATCGAATTTGCAATCAAAAACTACTTTAGTTAAATTTTGGTAAAGTGCACCGTTTTCAAGTTATAGCCATTTTTGGGTAACTTATTTGAAAATATTCGCAGTGATTTTTTTTTTAATTTGTAGTTTTTGAAAAGCAAAGAAAATTTTCAATACATTACAAAAATAAAAAAGGGTTTTTCGCAGATTAAGTTATAGTAACAAAAAGTGAAATTAAAAATTACCAAAAATATTTTTACCGTGTATCATTTTTTTCAGTGTAGTCATTACCCATAACTACAATTTTGCCCAAGACACCAAATCGATCAAAAAATTCCTTCAAAAGATACAGATTTTTGAAATTTCATAAATCATTTGTGTATGGACAGCTGCCAAATTTGTATGGAAAATTATATGGACAAACTTATGATGCAAAATGGCTTCTTTCAGCTAGATTAAAATTAACAAAAAAAAAAGATGAACCGAAATCCCAGAAAATTTCTCCCAATTTAATTTAAATAATTACTTAAATAAGGCATCAGCATTAATTTCTTATTAAATTTTGTAAGAGTTTAATTTTAATGTTTGTGTTCTTTTCAAATATAAGAGTTCAATTTAAGATTTTAGAAAGTAAATATCACTTTTTTCAACTGAAATTGATCAAATTTACACAAAAAACCTTTGTGAATTAAATATTTGTTAAATTTGTAATTTCTATGCAATGATTTCAGAAAATTCGTGAATTTCACGGGGTTTCGCGGACATTGTAGAATTTCACAAATTTCACGTTCTTCGCGAAATCGTCCAAATTCATTAACATTTTGCTCCAAAAAATTAAACAGATTTGTTTTGGGATGTTGTTTCGCAGTTTAAGAAAAATAAATAAACTTCCAACGTTCTTTTGCAACGTTTGCCTTTGCTGCCGAGTAATTGTTCAATAGTTGTTTTATACAAAATATTTTTTTTTGTTAAGTAACAGTGTACTAATTTTTCCCGAATTGCCCTTACTTATATCTAAAACTTTGCCGAAGACACCATCAGAAATTCACTACTCAGGATACAAATTCTAGAACATTAGACATCATTTTTATTTGCCCAGAATATGAAACTTTTCTTCAACCCTCTTGAGCTAAGTTAAACCACTGATACTCGAGAATGAAGTTTGTATGGGAAAAAATTATAATAATGAAACTCATTTTTAAACGATTTTTTTCTCTGTGGGTGATGTTTCAATTCAAATATTCTCAAAATGAGATTCTCATAGGAAATTCAATACAATTTTGTCAATCGGACCAAAGCGGTACATTCAAAAAGTAATTTTTGTTGGAAGTTTTTTTTAACTTTTTTAACAACTTTTGCCTCGGATATCAATAATGGGATAATCTTTACAGAATTCGCTCAAAATTGACACAGACCCTTAAAATAACCCTAAAAGCTGTATTCTGCTTGTGAAGCTGTGTAACATTGTCACACAATTTGCTTCTCGCAATGAAAAATAATGACCTTTTTTTAATTTCTTGCCTTGACTGAAATGAGTTTTGGTTCATGAAAAAAAACAAGTAATACAATCATCACAATAATAATAAATAAAATTATGTGTTTTGCTATTAAGATGTTATTCCCGTCATCCAGTCTTATATAAAATAAAGTAACGCCAATCGATTTGTAAAAACATTTCTTTATTGTAAACTTAGTACACCATTTATCATCTTCTTCGTACTACTACATTAGTTTCTTAATCATATCATAAGCTTACTTCCTCTCGTGAATACGTGTACTTTGTGTGAATATCGTAAGCTCCATCTGCTAATGCGTAAAAAGCTGCTTAAAAAGGAATGTTACTTCTAACTTAACAAAACTATAATTAAAAAAAAAAATTGTACGGAATTGTGGATGCTTTGTTTCTTTTGGCGATTTGAACATTCTTTTTGATAGATTTTATTATTTTTGTGATTTGTCTCGCTAGTTATTTGGCGCATTGGTTTTGATTGTTTCACTGATACTGACGATTCTAACGGAACTCTAGTTCTAAAAGTGATGAAGTGCGTTCGAGCCCACTAAACTCTAAATTTCCCTTCCAAAAAATAAAAGTAATCACCCTAACTCGCACACGAACCTCGGCGCACAAACCTAGCACAACTTGGACGACTCACTAGCTACTAACCGATGCCAAATCTTCGACATCTGCGGCGAAAGAAAGGTTTATGAAATATTTCCAGCGGTTCGAGCGAACGTATTCGATGTCGGTTACCTTGCTGTGGTACTGGGACTCCTCGCTCGCGTACGCCAACAGGATCGCCGGCAGGGACTGGAGGTACTTCTCCGCAAGGGACGATTCGCTGCGGACGCAGTGCAGCGCGAAGGCACACCGGCGGCCGAGGGCGTCCGCTTCGCCGCACTGGGCGACCTCGCGCTGGGCCAGCGTCGACACGTTGTCGGGCTGAATGGGGAGGGAGGGTAGAGGGAAGTCATTAGAGACAGGAACTTAATACTAGAAGATTCAGGATTCGAGGAAGGACAATTTCAGTTTTTTGTTTTTAGTTTTTAGTTTTTAGTTTTTAGTTTTTAGTTTTTAGTTTTTAGTTTTTAGTTTTTTGTTTTTAGTTTTTAGTTTTTAGTTTTTAGTTTTTAGTTTTTAGTTTTTAGTTTTTAGTTTTTAGTTTTTAGTTTTTAGTTTTTAGTTTTTAGTTTTTAGTTTTTAGTTTTTAGTTTTTAGTTTTTAGTTTTTAGTTATTAGTTTTTAGTTTTTAGTTTTTAGTTTTTAGTTTTTAGTTTTTAGTTTTTAGTTTTTAGTTTTTAGTTTTTAGTTTTTAGTTTTTAGTTTTTAGTTTTTAGTTTTTAGTTTTTAGTTTTTAGTTTTTAGTTTTTAGTTTTTAGTTTTTAGTTTTTAGTTTTTAGTTTTTAGTTTTTAGTTTTTAGTTTTTAGTTTTTAGTTTTTAGTTTTTAGTTTTTAGTTTTTAGTTTTTAGTTTTTAGTTTTTAGTTTTTAGTTTTTAGTTTTTAGTTTTTAGTTTTTAGTTTTTAGTTTTTAGTTTTTAGTTTTTAGTTTTTAGTTTTTAGTTTTTAGTTTTTAGTTTTTAGTTTTTAGTTTTTAGTTTTTAGTTTTTAGTTTCCTTTTAGCCTTTCTCAGTAAACCTTTACTCAGTTAAAAAATAATCCTTTACAAGAAGTGTATTGACAAATGAAACTCATTTACTTTGTTACCTTCACCAACAAATGTTATTCCATCTAAATGCTGAACAAAACAAAACGTTACACTGAAACAAATTACAAAAATAGTTTCAATAACTAAACCCCACGAAACTCACCCCCGATCCGCGAATCACACTCTTCATCTTGATCTTGCTGATGTTGAGCGACTTTGAGAGAGCTTTCTGGTACTCGGCAAAGATTCCTTTCTCCACCCGATCACAGAGTTCGCTAAAATATGAAACAAAAAAAATCGCGTCAATACGAAGTCATCCTCAACGCCACGTTTTCTCACGTCCACGACCTTCTCTCATGCCTTCTGAACTCACTTGTGCGCCGCCAGCAGCTCCATGAGCACGTGGATCCGCTCGTTGATGGCATTCCGCTGCAGCTGCACGTACCGTTCCGACTGCTTGGACACGGCCTGCGCACTGTTGGACATTTCGTCAAACGTCTTCTCGCCGAAAACCTCGCGCACTTCCAGCCCCTGCAGGATCAGATCCACTTCGGCCATGTCGCGGGCCTGCTGCTCCAGCCGGAAGGCCTGCTCGTCGAAGATCTTTCGAAGCCGGTGCAGCGAGTGCAGGACCTTCCGCAACCGGTCCCGGCTGGCGGCGAGTTTTTCCTGATCTTCCAGCGGTAGATCGACGTCCGTCCGGAGCCGGCTAAACTCGTCGACCTGCTTTTCGAACGCGACCCGCATCCGGAACAGGTGGTCCGGGGTTTTGTCGCTCAGGAAGGTTACCAGCATGGGCGAACTGCCCAGGACCGGATGCATCGCGATGATGGCCAGCCAGGTTTGGAGACCGCGGCGACGTTCTTCCAGCAGGGAGTCCACCATGAGCTGCTTGGGCGGGAGGCTGGGAATCAAGCTGAGGGGAAATATAATGATTGAAAAAAAAGTTTCAAATGATAATTTATTTTTGCTTATTTTTTTTAAATCAAAATCAAATTATTCGCTCTACACAGGATGACCACTCAAATCCCATTTTCAAATTCCCGACTTTTTCCCGACTTTTCAGAAGGCTCAAATAATATGCATTTCTTATCTAAAGAATGATTTCAAACGAAAAACTTTCTAAAAGAAAAGTCAATATTAACCACAAAAAAAATAAATGAATTTAAAAATTATCCAAATATAGGCATTTTTTGTAAATACACAAACTAAACAACAATTTAAAAAAACTTCAAAAATGGAATTTAATTATTATGATTCAGAGTAGAAACACAAACAACAGTCTTTGAAAAAATATCGAAAGTTCAATACTTATAACTTCCTTGTATTTTTTTTTAAATTGGCAAACGTATAGTTTTTGATACATCGTTTCATCTGGAAATGACAAAAGGTCGAAGATAACTGAACTTAAAATTTCGCTCCTATTTTTTTAAACTTCTAATCATTTGAAATCAGAGAATGATAAAAACGCAATTGCTGATATTATTCATTCAAAGAATTTAGAAAAATGTCAAGGAATTTATAAAAAAAAATGTTTTTTCTATGTTCCCTTTTTAATTTTGTAATTTTTGATATAGTTTTTTTCAATTTTAATTTATTTAACTGCTTTTTTTTTCAATGAGCATTCGGTTTGATATGATCTTATGTTTTACCACTTATTTCAAGCAAAATGTTTGAAGAGATAATTTTTTAACAGTTTTGCAATAACTCCAACTTTTTTGGATTATTTTTTTTCGCAATTTCAAAATCTTCTTTATGTTTTCAAAACGTAAAAAAAAGTTTTTAAACTTTTGATTTTTATTTAAACAATTAAAAATATTTACCAAAAAAACCATTGCCAAACTCAGCTTAATAATATTTATTGTAAACGATAAAAAAAATTTGGTATAGCTGTTCAAATAATCTGTATTACTCGACAAAACTTATGTTTTTCTATGTAAACCATGTACAAAATATATTGCTCTAAATAATTTTTTTTAACAAAAAAAAAACTCAAGTTGGAATCTGTTTTCAAATATTCAATCTATGTGACAAAATGTAATAGAATCATAACTCTAAGCTGGCCATTAGGCTCTATTTTTATATTAGTTTATCATTAACTTAACCTCTTGTTTGATAAACAAAAATTAATAGAGATCATATGATTCATGAAAAATATTATGAAGATCTGTGTCAAAGACTCCAATATTAATTAAGATTTTGAATGTTTTAAACAGCTTTTCCATACTCAAATATATTGAAATAGTGAAAAGAACCTTAAATTTTAAGTAAATTCAATTTGAAAATTGCACAGAATATTACAAAATTATTCAAGAGTTAAAAAATAATGTTCAAACAAGTATGCTTAGAATTCCCGAATTTTCCCGACGTTTTGACAAAAAATCATAAATTCCCGACTTTTTCCCGATTTTTTGCGGATTTTGGCCAATTCCCGACTTTTTCCCGACTTTCCCGATTTCCCGACTTGAGTGACCACCCTGAGTCTACATCATTGCCTTGGCGTTCCTTATTGCGAGATTCCTACTCGAAACTAAGTGTCCGAAGGCGTGATTGTTGAGGCAATTGCAAACCTCTTTTTACACCTTAGCTTCCATCCACCCCGGGATTCGAACTGACGACCTTTGGATTTTTAGTCCAACTGCCTACCAATGACTCCACCGAGACAGGACCCAGAGAGACGACTCCTACACCTGAATTGAGCTAACGACCTAACCTCTAGGTTAGATACCGAGACCAACATTTATTTCCCCATCCGACGGAAGGCGTGATCAGACAAATCTCGTCTCGAAAAATGCCACCGAGACCTACTGGGATCGAACCCAGGCCGACTGGGTGAGAGGCAATCACGCTAACCCCTACACCACGGCCAGGGGTATGGTACCTATTCGAAAAAGTGTGAACGTGGTTAGATAGTAACTATCCTTTGATTTGAAAAAAAAACATTGTCTTAAAAATCTATTCCGAGCAATGTCAAAAACAGATTTAAAGTGTTGTTTCCTCAACTTTAGCGAGTAAAATGTGTATTTATCTTCATTATGGTTACTTCTGTTTTGTAATTTGCATGAAGATGTTTTATTCATTCCCTTTAATAACCGTTCAGCAATTGCGTGTGATTAATGTGCCACCTGCGTGCAAACTTTGTAATCGGTTCAAGCAATTATTACTAACGTTTAGAAAAACAAAAACAACAATTTTTATGACACATTTGAAACAAAATGAAAGTATTTATTGCAAATATTCTTGATAAAATATTGGATTGATTCTAGATTGAAAATTGCATATTTAGCTCATCAATGATTCAATATCTCCCAACAATACCCTCAATTCCCAGATAATCTATTCTTCGCTGATAAGAAAAACATCCCATTCATAGCTCAAACAATACCCAATTCAGACCTATCTACTTGTACTAACACAAAAACACCCGCAACGCGGTGATTCCATCCCTTAGTCCAACAAGTGTAGCGAAAATGACCTATCCCATTTATAAGGCTGTGTAGAACACAGCGTCGTCAAGTGAATACCGGTTGCCGGCAGGTTGACGGGCAATCAATCAACGGTCGACGCTCTATAGCAGGTGAGAATATTCCAACAACAACTAGAGAAAATCACTAACCTAAACCTTGACAGCTAAACGTGTTATCTGTGTTGTTGGGTGTAATAATAAAATCGATTTTCCAGCACAGCAATTTTTCAGTTCCATTAGAAGTCCTAAAAATATTTGCTCGAAAACCACGTTTTAGACTAGTTTAGAGGAGCAAGTAGCAATATAGCGTGAAACCTGGATTATTCGCAATTCGCAATTCGCAATTTTCAGTGTAAGAACGGGCCTTGACCGATCTTATGCACCAGGTTCCCGACGAACACGCACTGCCCTTACACCTACATCTCACCCTTGCTCTGAGTCAGTACGAGCAGCACGCTAGAACACGCTTTGAGTGTTCGTGCCAGGCATGCACACCTTCTTTTCCGGTTACGCATTTTAACTCGGCCGGGGGTGGTACATTACGTAGGGTTTGATGTAAGTATAAGCGCCTAACCATTTAAAGTGTGCCTATCAACTTTCATTAAAGCAAAAACTGTTTTATTTTTAGTTTGAATTCAAAAACTTATTGTTATTTACTGTGTATTGTTTTCTCCTGTAATCTTCCCTATTGTTGAGTCTGTTTATCTGTTGCTATTTCTTTTGTCGCGGTGTTTTGTTACAATTTTTGGTCCTAAGCATGTTATAAAAGTTTACCAAAAATACAATAGTAATATTTGTGTCAATCCTTAAACCATTCCATAAATTGAGTAAGGGCTCAAACCTCACTTGTTTGAAAAAAAGGGTGAAGATTGAAAACAATTGACAGTAAAAGAGAATTTGTTTTATAAAAATCAAGTATCAATAGTAAGAGAATGATGAGCGTATTTTGAAGAATAAAAATGAGAAGCTAGATGTATTAGATGTAAAATTAGACAATAGTTAATAAATAGAGATACAAAACAAGCTTAGATTATAGTAATGATAATTTATAGGACAGATAAAGAATTATTCAAATAAATAAATTCGCATATTAAAATCAAAAAAGATTAGGCGAATGATAAATAGACTTGATATTACTAGTACAATAAGGAAAAGTATATTTTTAAGGGAAAAAGAAAAAGAAAAAAAAATATATTTTAAGGAAAAAAAACACAACAAAGTTTGTTACAGTAGTATCAATTGATAGAAAAGAGTGGAAAAGCTTTGAGAGATAAGAGAATCAAAAGTTAGTAAAATTAAAATCAAATGTTGGATATTAAATAGAAGAATCAGTGAAGAATTGGGAATCAGAAGAGCAAAATAAAAATAGGAGATAGGTGGTAGCTGAGAATGAAGAGAAGAGAAACCCCGTTGTGCGATGTTTCAGGTACATCCACAGCAGTTGACTCAACATACTGCGAATCAAAACAATACCGTCTACAATCACAAATTACTTCCCTTTCCCACATTGTCGCGCCCCTTTCTTTTAGCCGTCTCGACTCTGACCCGCGGTGGTCAAAGGTTTACGATCCGTTTCCACAGGCCACCAGCTAGGTCATCATGAAAACCAAGCCAACGTGGAGGTAAGAAAATAGGACACTCGCAAGGAACCAGAGCTACACTCAACCCCCGGTGGTTGGTCACTTTTTCGTTTGACACTTTTTTAGTTTGTACCCCGTTGGTTGGTCAAAGTCAAACTAAAAAGTGACGAACTGTCACTTTTTACACGACGCTCACTCACACTATCAAAACAAACGTTTGGTAGTGTGTGTGAGCTCCGTGTAAAAGGGGTGTCAAACTAAAAAGTGACCCCGTTCGTTTGACAACAGTTGGTGTCAAACCACCGGGGTTTGAGTGTATACTGTTCTGATCAAGATAATTCGGATGATCTAACAGAACTACGGATGTAGTTAGTTACGCTCCTTCCAGGATGTTCCTTACGTGGACGTCAACCGAAGAGCACGCAACAAGGTCAGTGCCATTGCATGCTCTTAGGTATCAATCCTTGGCCTGCAAACCTGGATTATTAAAGTATCAAAATCCAAAAAAATGGGTTTTCCCATACAAATTTCCCCACAACATTGAATCGTTTTACGCGAAGTGGGGACTAAACCAATCGTTCCCAAACTTTGGGGAGAAAAGTATTGGTTTTCACTAGTTTTGGACAACTTTTTTTTTTTCATATAACCATTTTACACCCCAATGGTTCAATATTAGAATTTAACAAAATGAGTTTATTTTGTCTGCATTTCAATGCACTAACCCATTTTGTTTAAATTAAGACTTATGAGATGTTCTATGGAACACGATTTATAAACTCATGAACTCATGATCAAGGTACTTACCGGTACGGATACTTTTGTACAAGATAACTGTGAAGGGTGACAAAATCTTTGTAACGGCGCTTTACTTCCGTATCGTAGGCTTTTGATTTGATCTGAAATGAAACCGGTTAACAAAAAAAAATGTTTATTTCTCAAGTTAAAAATGGACTTAACAAATTCAATCAAATTATTGAAAAACTTTTTTATTATTTTTAAAATATAATAGCTCTAAGAGTGGATCAACTTTTTGACTTAGCAGTACACATTGAGTCATTTTCCGCTACTTTTGTTCTACAAAAATCTACTTTTTCTATTTTTTATGGTTTTTTTTCATTTATTTCTAGTATTTTTTTCGATTTTTTAAATATAAAATTCGCAATAAAAAAAACTTCTCACTATAAATCAATCTAGACTATTGAAGAAGACTATAAAACAAACTTGTTGAAATACCTTTTTTATGAATATCATATTCGAAACAGTTTACAGAACACCCAATGGCATAGGCAATCAATAATTGAACATAATGGTTTGCTTTTACTTTCATTTGAAAACTTCTTTTGGGATCTTCTGATTGATGTATACTGCTCCTGATCGCATAAATGTCCCATATGCATTTTCATCGCTTTTGAGTTATTGATGCAGTTTAGTTCAAAATCGTGTGCTCTTTCTGAAAAGCCTATAACATCCAGTACTTTGTTCTAGAAATCAGGAGGAAATCCAGTTTTTCCACGAATACTTAACATGAAGCCTTATGTGTGGGACAAACTTAAAAATGCGTTTTTCTCAGGTTGCTGTTTTTGCATATGGGACATTTATGCGAACATGGGCAGTATAGCCCTCAATCAGAAGATCCCAAAAGTGCTTTTTTATGTCTAATGTATTTATGTATTTTTGAGAAAAACCGTGACCCATGAAATCTATAAATTCGGAACACTATTTTCTTAAATATGTAAGCAAACTTGGGTTTTCTCCAGAAGAGCTCTTAACGCTATAATCGCTGAAACCAATAAATTCTACGGTTAACTATGTTTTTTTTTGTGTGTTTTGGGACGTTTAAAAGATCACACTCAATTTGAACAATATTTTTTAACTTTCAACCACATTTTTAAGTGAGATATTTAAAATTTCAAGAAAGTTTTTCAAAACTTGACACATTATTTGTTGCTTAAAAATAGAGATTGAAAAATTGAGCAATTCTCTACAAAAACCGGAAATGGATTTTATTTGTATTTTTTGATTTGGCTCAAACTTTGTGGGGGCCTTCCCTATGACCAAATAAGCTATTTTGTGTCATTGGTTCACCCATACAAGTTTCCATACAATTTTGGCAGCTGTCCATACAAAAATGGCACGTACATATTCAAAAAGCTGTAACTTTTGAGCTACAGAGAAACATGGTCAAAAAATTTGCCGCCGAGTTATGATTTTTTGAAAAAATAGTGTTTTTTTTTTGAAAAAAATCGAAATTTCATGCAAAAAAATAATTTGATGTAATTTTTAATGTAAAATTGAATTTCCAATCGAAAAGAACAGATTTTTTTGATAAAGGGCTCTGTTTTCAAGATATAGCCACCGAAAGTTTGATTTTAGCGAAATATTTGCAGTTTAATGATTTTTAAAAATAGTGACCAGGATAGACCACTTCTAAAAATATTTTTTTTTAAAGTTCAGAAAATTTGCTATGAAATTGTCTAAGAGATATTGAAGATTGGACCTCGGATTGCTGAGATAGAGCCGCTTTAAGAAAAAAAACACGAAAATTGAAGTTTTCTAAGTCTCACCCAATCATCCCACAATTTTGTAATGTCGATATCTCAGCAACTAATGGTCCGATTTTCAATGTTAAAACATGAAACATTCATGAAATTTTTCGATCTTTTCGAAAAAAATATTTTGGAAATTTTTAAATCAAGACTAACATTTTAAAAGGGCCAAACATTAAATATTACACCCATTTAAAATGTTAGTCTTGATTTAAAAAATGCCAAAATATTTTTTTTCGAAGAGATCGGAAAATCTTACAAATGTTTCATGTTTTAACATTGAAAATCGGACCATTAGTTGCTGACATATCGACTTTAGAAAATGGTGAGATGTTTTGGTGAGACTAAGAAAACTTAAATTTTCCTGTTTCTTTTTCTTTAAGCCGCTGTATCTCAGCAACCTGAGGTCCAATTTTTAAATGTCTCTTAGACAATTTCATAGCAAATTTTCTGAACTTTTTAAAAAAACATATACAGTCGACTCTCTGGCTGTCGATCTTCTCGATATCAATAATTCTCCATCTATCGATGAATTCTTCAGTCCCTTCAATCTGCATACTTCAATTATCTTCATTCCTCGATATTTTCCCTTGCTTGAAGGATCTCTTCCTCGACGGTCCCTTGGTTTCTGTTTGCTTTAAAAATCTCTTCCGGTTGTCAATAATTTCACTTTCTCATGGCTTGCATAGACATTTTTCTTGCCGAAACGAAGCTTTGAAGGGTGTTTGACATTAGTTTGTTTTTGTTTGATGGACGTTGCCATGATTCTCTCCCATAGCTGGGTATCAAGAAAAAAATATTTTCGATCGAGTCTTCATTTTGCATCGTTCTGTAAACTGATGATTCTCTTCCTCGACGGTCGCTTGGATATTGACAACCAGAGAGTCGACTGTATTTAGAAATGGTCACTCATGGTCGCTATTTTTAAAAAATAAAAAAACTGCAAATATTTCGATAAAATCTAACTTTCGGTGGCTATATCTTGAAAACAGAGCAATTAATCAAAAAGTCTGTAAAATTCTTTTGAATTGGAATTAAATTTTTCATTGAAAAATTACATCATTTTTTTTTTTTTGCATGAAATTTCGATTTTTTTTTTCAAAAATCATTATTTTTTTCAAAAAATTATAACTCGGCGGCAGATTTTTTGACCATGTTTCTCTATAGCTCAGAAGTTGCGGGGTTTTGCCCCCTAAAACATATCAAAAAATCTCGAAAATAAAAAAATACGTATTTTGGGAGTTAGTGTAAAAAAAAAGCTTTTTTCGTGTACCTATTTTTTCTCAATAATCTATTGTTACAACTTTGCCGTAGACACCAAATTGATCAAATTCACTCAAAAGTTACAGCTGTTTGAATATGTACGTACCATTTTTGTATGGAGAGCTGCCAAAATTGTATGAAGACTTGTATGGGTGAACTAATGACACAAAATAGCTTATTTGGTCATAGGGAAGGCCCCCACAAAGTTTGAGAAAAATCAAAAAAATGAAAAAATAAAAATTGTCGAAATCGGCTGATTTTGTAAATATTGGTTGAAATTCGATCAAAGTAAAATTGTAGGAATTTTTCTGATAAATGAATAAAAACAAATTAAGTACAAAAAACGTTACTTGATCCACCTTAAGGTGGTTGGTGCCTTCCTCGCATTCATGTTGTATTTTAGGTTGTATTTACAAATTAATTTAAGAGTTTTTTTAATTTTTTTTTTCATTTATTTTTTTATATTTATTGATTTTACTTGAACAGCAATTTTCAATTCTTTTATTACCAACTCTCCAAAATAAAGGAGAAAAGTCTCATAAGTTATATATTTCAGTAGAAAGTTCGTGTAAATCTTTGTCGAGACAAAATGATGCAGCAACATAATTAATACAGAAGTTTTCCAGAAGAGACGCAGACACTGCTTAAGCAATGTGGCAACCGAGCGATACGCATACAAGGGGGTGTGGCTGCCAATCCCTCGCGTGGTCAGACCAAAATCCCTACGCAATCTCGCGCGTAATCAAAAATACCCGGCCTTTTAGGTTATGCAAAAATCTCCCTTTTTTGTAGCTACAAAAAAACTTTTTCATGTATAAGTACTTCACTAAACAGAATAAAATTTAATAGGGTCTTAGGGGACCCCAAAACGAACAGAATAAGGCGGATCCGGCCAAAATCGGCTCAGCCAGTTCTGAGATAATCGTGTGGAAAAAAAAATCATGTCTACACACATCCCCACAGACATTTGTTCAGAATTTGATTCTGAGTCGATAGGTATGCGTGAAGGTATATCTAGGAGCCGTATTTAAGAAGTTCATTTTTCGAGTGATTTTATAGCCTTGCCTCAGGTGAGGAAGGCAAAAACATCTCAAATTAACCCAAATACAAAACAGCAAGGTTTCTATTTCGATAGCATGTTTGTATCACAGCTTCCAGTATTGTATTAAGGTTTGAAAAGATGATGAAAAATGATTTATTTCGTCAAACCCTAAGCTCTATCTTATCATACGCAGGTAAAAAAAATATATTCAGGAAAAGAATTAGACGAAAAGTATCACAAAATGCTTAATGCATCATTACAGACTACTACTGCCAAATGTTGGCATATCAATTACATCAATTACAATTACATCTGAGAAGGGGTACATATTTTATATCAGAAAAAATGTGTAAATCACCCTAATATTTGTATAATGCCTTTGAAAATATTTTACAAAATGCTTGGCAAGGTTCCAGACTAAAAAAAAAAGCCAAACTATAAAAGGCCTGTACCGAGCTCAAGATTGCTCAAAACCTTACTGTTATTTATACCAAAACTTGCACATGGATCTGGCCCACACGCCAGGGATTTTGAAATTATAGGCATTAATGGCCACAGTCCCTTAAAATCGTTCTTTTACGGTTTAAATTCCATTAAAAGTTCAAGGTCGGACCGCCAGCTCCAGTTACAACCAGTAAAGCTCACATTTGGGTGTTGGGTTCATTACGGCCAACAAAACAAACCTGAATGCCAACACAAAATCATTTTTGTTACATCCTAGTGAGACATACAACTGTAACTTACCTCATACTCGGAGTGCTTCAGAAAGATCCCCTTCTTTTCCGGAACGATTGTGACCAATATACTGGGCTCGCTGAGGCTTCTCTCACCCGATTCGTCACCTGAAAGTAATAAATGAAAGATATACCTAATTAAAACTTTTGTATTTAAAAAAAACATGTTTCAAACTAACAATTTTCCATCATTTTTTAAGGACTGAACCGAGAAAGTGAACTGCTTTCTTCCCCGATCTGAACCAAAACTGTCCTCTTGGTTCGGTTTTGTACCCAAACAGTAAATAAACACACAAACGACGCTAAACGGCCCCGCTAATTCGCTAGATCATCAAAGAAAACTGGTTCGGGAACGCAAGCTATCCCGAATAATAGGATTAACGACACGAGCACGAAACCGGCCTCGACCGCGTAAGAAAAGGGTACCACCGCGAGTAATTGTAATCTGTTTGTATCCAACGACGACAAAGACGACGAGTGTCCGTCCAGCAGGGTAGGTAAACCATCACCATCGCACTATCATTGATGCATATTTCGGTACGTTCCTCGTCTCTTAAAACTTCTCTTCTCTTTCGCAGCCGAGTGATGGTCGGCTTGCTGTCGCGAATATCGAAAGCCCATCACATCGACGAGAAATACTCTCTCGCTGGCTCCGATGGAACTATCGTTCCAACCGGAGAGACACGCACACGAAATTGCTGTATACATACACTGGAGCTCACGCACACAAATGAACTCATTTCTACAGGGCTTACGGGCGAGAGAATTTCACGATTGCTCTTTCTCTTGCTTTTTGAGCGAGGGGACTGGCTGTGTGAGAGATTTTTTTCCGTCTTACGCATCGGTATGTTCGTTGCTCGCTATTTCATCGGCGTCGTTTTCGCTTCGCTCTCTTGATGCAGTTTTGGGAGAACGCCGAAAATTTGATGATTTGAGCGAGGGACGATATCTAAAAGCCCTCGGCCATCGGCGAGGAAATGAGAAAATACCATCCCTGCCGTCCAGCATCCAGCATGGCCGATCGGACCAAGTGATAAAAGGTAACTGAACTGAGGACAACTTCGTCACAAGCGATCTAGTCAAGGAAAGAGCGGTTCTTGGACCCGACGACGAGTTGTGAGAGTTACAACTCTGTGGCATCAATTGTGTGAACATTTCAACCTCATAAAGTATAGAGTAAATGCACCTAAACGGGCTTAAACGGTGGAAATGGGCGTAAACAAAACGAAACGTGAAATCAGGCATTTGGCATGGTTTGATTTACTGAATTAGTATCGGGTTAAGTACACAGAGTGCAAACGTGATTATCAAGATTTGATTGCAAGTTGCTAAACCGTTGTAGTTAAATGGGTGTGATTGATGAGATAAGCATTTTAGAAGATTTTATTTGCCCCCGTCAACTCAAGGTTCAATAGGGACACCATTTTTAAGTTCAATATTTTTAATTTTTATGAATTCAGAACAGATCAAAGGCTACATTGCGACGAGGCCGCTGGTTTTTCATCAATCTGTTTTTTTGTAGTCTTTCATCTCATGCTCAAAATTGAGAAAAAAAAACCCTGTCTTGTCCCTATAATCATGGTAGAGTTGAATCCATGGACAAATTCGAGATTTTACTCGTCATCATCAGACAAATTACTTGTTTGCATGTTTCTCGAATTCGGGCTAATTGGTGGGTTCATTCAATGTTGTTTGGTAAGCATCGGACAAACTATACGCTAATTTTGAAGCTTGTTATAAATAATTAAAAATAAAAATAATTACCTTGGGGGTTTGTTTGAATTTTATCATCTCACAGTTTAACATAAAAACACATTTATCGTATCTGTGATGTCGAATTAAGCGTTCATTTTCCTAAATCCGAGTTCAGGAATTTCTTCAAATGGTAACAATTTTAAGTTAGGGGAGATAGGGGTAAGACGGCCACTCTATGGGAGAAGTCTCATAAAATTTACACAACAGATTATTTTGATCACAAATTATGCACATATTGTTCTACTAGTAGTCCATTATAGAAATGACATAAATTAGTTGGTCTAAAAAAACAATTTTCAATACTTTTCAGCAATTTTAAAAAAAATAATTGAAATTAAAATAAATTAACTCAAAAACTTTGCTAAATCCACCCAAATACCAACCATAACCATGAACAGACTTCTCTGAACATCATAACTATTTTGGTTGAAAAAATCAAGTTTCAAATAGAAAAAAAATGCAGTTTAAAAATTTATTTTTTTGGCTCAGTGAATTTCATATTATTGCGACCACATTTTATGAAAAACTGTGAATTTTTACTACAAACAAACACAATTTGATGCAAAATAATTAGTTTGTATATTTCGATTAGAATAAGTAAATCAAAATTATGTAAACAATATTAAATTAGCGATTTTTATGAGAAGTTTGATAGGATTTCATACTTTTCAATAAGTTTTGCTATATCACAGTAAAGAATGTTGTCGAAACGGTAGTTAACAGCATTTTGATTAAAAATGGATAGTTTTATTGAAAATGCTTTTCCTTATCTACAAATCTAGTGTTTTCTTTTTTTGAAAAGGTCCTATAAGCTATTGTGTTTCATATGTTTACAGGACCTTTTTAAAAAAACTCTAGAAATATGTCTTAATAGTCAGAAACCCGTCAAAAATATAACCTATATCAAATAAAATTTATAAATTTCGGGTAGCCCCCCGGAATAGTTGGCCGTCTGCCTCCAAATAAATTATTTTTTGAAACATTTTTTGCATATAGCTCATCGCATTTTTTTAACTTTTCCGAGGGAAAAAACATTTGAAGACAGTAAAACAAATTGTTATTTAACAAAAAATCTAAAGTTGTAATTCATGAAAATTACATCCAGTTTAAAGTTCAAAAATTATTTGTTTATTTTGAGCTATTTTTATACTATTTCAAACAACATGCACGAGGAACAGTATTGCTTAAAAATTTCAGTAATATTCATTAGTATATAAACTTATTAAAACAGTTGGGTGTCCGTCTTACCCCCAGCTCCCCTACGCATAATGTTTTAGAGCCTGTCACCTTAGAGCTAATGATTGAACTTTTTCGCAATTATAAAGTTCTTGAAGAAAACTTCCCGAAATCAATTACTTTGTTGGGTTTGGTTCAGATTCAGTAATGAGGTCACATTTTTTTTACAAAATTAATATATTCCCATACAAAACTTTCATCCAAATTACTACGCAGAAAATAGACCTTAAGAAAATCGAATTTATCGCTGATTTCTTATGCCAAATTAAGCATCTATGCCAATTTTGAGTCAAATCGGTTAAGGTTCAAGAGTCGCTGTTGAGAGTTGAAGTTTGTATGAGATTCCTGAGAAAAAAAAATTGTATGGAGAAAAGTTCGTTTTTTCCAGAAATGTGGTTTGTAATTGTGTGGAAACTTTGTCAAGAGTGAGATTTAAATTTGATTGAAATTTGATTGAACGTGAAGGCCTATCAAATTGTATTTCAAGTGGTTTAAATTTCCCCAAATCAGGTGAAAATAAAATAATTAAAGCCTAACATTCAAATTTTTATGAAAAAAAAAACAAACTTGTACAATAATTGTATTTTTTTTATTTTTAATCGAATTTTAAATTCTTATAAAATTATTAATTTTAAGATTCAAAAAAAACTGTAACTTTGAAAAAAGGTCAACGTGGTTTATGGATGGCTTCCTAAGAAGCTACCCTATTACGTCAACATTAGAAAATCTGTAAGGGAAGGGACTTTGTAGTATAGGTTAGATCAGGGGTGCCCAACCTTTTGGCCCTGCGGGCCAGATCTGATTTTTCTGAAGCAGTGGCGGGCCGGAATTAATATTTGATAAAAGTTGAAAAAGTAAACACATTTTTTTCAATTTTCTTATGATTGAGTTTTTTTAAAGCAAATACATAAAAGAACTAGTGTTGCAAATATGATTCATATATCTTGATTTTAAAAATGAAAAACAAACAACATTCAAAAATTTGTTTATTTGACTTATTTTAATTTTTGCTTGTTTAAAATTGTATAGATATTGTTTTTGACGATTGCAATTAAATACCTTGATATATTTCTTTATTAAAAAAAAACATTAAAATTTCAATGATCATTGCAAGTTTTTGAAGTTTTTGATACATTTTTCAATATTTTCAAAAAAAATTCCAGCGATCTATTTTCAGTAGGAATAATTTGATTTTTAAGCTTTTTTAAAAAAGATGTATCACTAAAAAGTTGTTTTGGAAAAATACATTAGTTTTGCTCAATTATTTATAAAAAAAGAAAATAGAAAAAAAACATCAAATTGAAGTTAAAACAGTCAAAACTGAAAGAAATAACATTTAGTCTTTTTTTGTAAATTTTAAGATAACAATCGAAGTTTTTTCATAAATTTAACAATTTTACGAAATGGATATTTTTGTTTTCCTGCACATTTTTTTCAGTTTAATAATATCAATATAAAAATTATAAGAATTAAATTCAAACATGAAGAATGTTCTTGCAATATGTTAAAATTTGATCTCAAGCTTATTTTTTTAATTCAGACAATAATTTAATTTATGTAATAGTTCATGAACAGCCTTAAGGGCCGGTCATAGAAATATTTTAGAAAGCCGTCGCGGGCCGGATGAAATGGCTTCACGGGCCGGACGTTGGACAGGCCTGGTTTAGATTAATAATTTTAAAAATTTAAATTTTAAAGTGTTATTTATATTTTTGCCCTTTGAAAAGGTTAAGCTTGGTTTTGGAATTTTAAGAATATTCTTATTCAAGCGTTTTTAAAATTTCCCAAAGATTTCGTTTTTTAATCTTGCCAAAAGTTGCGGAGATATTGTCAGATGAAAAATTAAGGATGATTGAAAAACACTTGAAATATTTAAATTTTCTCAGTTCCAATTCTTTGCAATGTTCAATCTCGGCAACAACCAATTTGCAAGATTTTCAAAGTCAATTTGATTAAAAATATTATTGTAATCGCCTTGTAAGTTTTTCACAACCAAAACATTTCATTTTCATTAAAAAAAATCTCGTAAATATTGCCGTTTTGCAAAAAAATCCACTTTGATACTGTAATTTAATAAGAAATCGATTCATTATGGAGACGCAGAGTATTTGAATCTGAGCGACTACAAATCATGCTAAAACTATTGTAAAGTCTGTAATAAATTTCCAACGCTGTTTTCGACAATCATGACTGTGCTTTTTGCTATCCTAGCACGGCTTAAAATTCTAATATTCAATCATTATACCTAGGTCGTTCATAATTCAAACGGCGATGCTAGATGCTGTAGTTCAGACCATTAATTTGTCTTGGGCCTAACACGAAAATCACTCGTCGGCAACCTTCTAACGTCAATCATGTCAATGACGTTGGTTTTTTGTTTGTGGACGAATATATGAAGCCTCAAATCATCTGAAGAGAATATTGTGGTTTACAAATCTCGCCTATAGTGCTTCTATTAACACCTGTGGAACCCTCCTCGAGATATTGTCAATTGGTTAGGTAAATCGGTAAAAACCCGCAAACCTGTTTGGCTGCATTTTAATTACTCCACATTACTGGTGGTTTCTTGCCCGGCTCAAGTGTTGTGCCGGTGGTAGTTCAATAGTGCATGGTGTAAGGTCTACAAATTGCTTTGAAGGCTGAGTCTCGCTAAGACGTGCAACTGTTATTAGAGCTGAAGGTGTTGATACCGGTTTTTCGAGCAGGTTGACTTTAACGTTCTGTTTTGGCGCCAAAAATAATTTTAAGGACCAACGAAATTTTGTCGCAATTTAATTGCCTCAATTTTGTATTACGATGGGAAAGGTGACGCCGTCCTTAATTTATTCAAAAATGCTAATTTTGTGTCATAAAGTCTCGAAAATGTAGGGTGAGTCAACCTAAAGTATGCTTGGTGCACTTACCCTATAGCGCGTACTGAAACTGTACAAATCCCATTGGTGGCATGCTGCCCAATCAGTAGCGGTGCACCTGAAGTTGCGGTAAATTAGTCTCTTGAAGGTTGCGACTAGCATACTAATAACGCTCCTCTCCCCTTGCCTGTTTCACGATGAATATATTGATCATGAATTGAATTTACGTACGCGTTGAACGCGAGATACCTAGCAAGACCATCACCATATTGTTTCCTAATTTGGCTCTAAGTGTTCCAGTAAGGCAAGCACGTATGAAATTTAAATTTCGCGTTCTGGGATTTTTCGTGAGCTGTTATTGGAAATTGATGTTCTTCTGAATAAATAACTGTCATAAACAATACCTGATTTGCTACAATTGTTTAATTCAATATTAATTATAAATCTCGGTGAATCTAACGTAAATATAATTATTTTGAGGCTCATGACCTAGCTGAACATGAACACAATATCAAACCATTATCTTGAAATTCCACACCAAATCGAGCAACAATTCGCATATTTATCTTAAGCCGGACCAATCGTCTTCGACGTTGTCGTGCGCTGCAAGGTGATAAGATAAGCCGTTGAACTGCCCACACTTCAGTGTTTATTATTACATTTTATTAGTTTCCAGATTAAGAGGCTTTGAACTTGATCTAATTTTTTGGGCAAAATATGATTTCTCAAAAAAATCATCTGAAAACCAATAAATACTTTTTTTTAATTTAGCCGTATGCGTATAAAAATGTCACTCTGCATCACTTTAACGACGAACGTTTCGTTATCAGCAATGTAGAGCAAGTTCAAGCTGCTAGCTTTGTGCAAGTTTTCAACAGACGGATATAGGCAGCAGTTAGGCAAACACAGCCCTCAATGGTATGACGTTGCATGGAGTGTGTTTGCTGTTATCCCTTGAATCATTAAAATAAAAAAAATATATTTACTTTTTTTTCAACAATTCCATCTTGTTTCTAAGCTTTAAATGTATTTCAAGATTTTTAAATAATATTAAGATTTCATATTTTCAGTTTAATGTCATAAAAAAAACGAGCTAATGACCAACGTGCCATTTTAGAAACAAGACAGTTCTTATCAGTTAAGATGAGATTGCAATAAAATAGTTTCTCGACATGGTATACGTAAGATCAGACTTTTGCAATTTCTGCACGATTTGCTTAGGGATAATTCTCATCAAAAATTATGTCGGGACAATTTCCAGGCTTTGCCAAAAAGCTTTATGAAGAACAATCAAACATTCCCTGGAAAGAAGGTAATTAAAAAAAACTGTAATAGAAGTCTTTTTACGATTCCACCGGCAGAAGTGTGCTGAAAAGTGTGCCGCCGACAGGGAATCTCGGGAATCTACTTCTCAGATTTAGCTGTTTAAACGTTATCGCCCACTTTTTTGGCACAAACGGCACAAACGAACGACGGGGACGAATTTAATTTGCACCGGTGGTAATCAAATCAGTAAACATTAAACTGCGCTTAGTCGGAGTGGCAATAAGCAACAACCAAGGTTTGATTTTATCGAAGACTGATAAAAAAACTAAATTAATTCACCATTGGGGTTGGTGCCTTCCTCACTGTTCATCAAAAATGGTTCACACTAAATATGCGCAAATAATTGAAATCTGTCATCAAATTACACTGAGAAAAAAGAGTTCCCAAAATCGTGATTTTCAAAAACGTACCATGGAATTTGATCACTTTGTTCGTGGTTCCCATTTTCATGAACGCACGATTTTGAGAACTCTTTTTTCTCCGTGTAGGCTCTTAGTACGAAACCATAAGATATTTTAGACTCGCCTGGAAGGTCAAATTATTCTCATAATAATACATATTACAGAAACTCTTAATATTTTACTGAAAAGGGAAAACGAAAAACGAAGTTGACTTTATAGCTGTCGGCCACCATTGCTAGTACCAACCACTAGTGTCTTCCTTTTTATCTACAAGGACTTCGCCGCCCTGGGCTCCTAAGTGTATGAAAGTATGGCACGGAACGACGGCGCCGAATACCCATATTTACACAAAGAATTTTAGAGCGCCCGCCGCGGGATTCGAACCGGCGACCTCTGAATTGTGAGTCCAGTGCGCGGTCCGATTGATCCACACGGGCGGGAAAAGGGAAAACAGTTTCATTTAAATAAGAATTTCAACATCGAATAATTTTAAATGTAAGAAGGATGAATATTATTGAAAAAGTTTTATAAACATATATGAATTTTTTGAACACGCATTTTATTTCTAAATTAAATGAATTTGATTTAAATCTTAAATAAAATAGCTTTTACTTATTGGACCTAAGGGTTTTCCCGAGCAAACATTTACAAACAAAAAAAAAAATACTCAATTAAAAAATATACATTTTATGTAAACTGTCTTACCCAACCCGTCTTCAGTCCAAGATGATAGGCTCAGATGTCCCCTATAGGACCAAAATCTCATGGGCTGTTCAGTTTTGCCTTCCTCACTGAGGTAAGGCTATAATCCTGCTCTAAAATTGAACTTTTTATTTAAAGCTCGAAAACCCACCATGATGTATACATATCGACTCAGAATCGAAAACTGAACAAATGTCTGTGTGTATGTGTGTGTGTATGTGTGTGTGTATGTGTGTGTGTATGTGTGTGTGTATGTGTGTGTATGTGTGTGTGTATGTGACCAATAATGTCACGCAGTTTTCTCAGCACTGGCTGAACCGATTTTGACCAAACCAGTTGCATTCGACTTGGTTTAGGGTCCCATACGATGCTATTGAATTGTTTGAAGTTTCGATAAGTAGTTCAAAAGTTATGTATAAAAATGTGTTTTCGCATATTTTTGGAAGTTGAATAAATGGCAGTAAACTGAACCAAACATCATCATTATATACATCGTTGAATAGGTAATTTAAAGACCTTTCCAACGAGTCCAAAACATTGAAGATCTGGCAACCCTGTCTCGAGTTCTGACCACTTTAGTGATATTTATGTACTTTTTTGTAGCCGGATCTCACTTAAATGTATGTAAACAATGTCCGGATCCATCATCCAACCCATCGTTGGTTAGGTAATCGAAAGACCTTTCCAACGAGTCTAAAACATTGAAGATCTGGCAACCCTGTCTCGAGTTCTGACCACTTTAGTGATATTTATGTACTTTTTTGTAGCCGGATCTCACTTAAATGTATGTAAACAATGTCCGGATCCATCATCCAACCAATCGTTGGTTAGGTAATCGAAAGACCTTTCCAACGAGTCTAAAACATTGAAGATCTGGCAACCCTGTCTTGAGTTCTGACCACTTTAGTGATATTTATGTACTTTTTTGTAGCCGGATCTCACTTAAATGTATGTAAACAATGTCCGGATCCATCATCCAACCCATCGTTGGTTAGGTAATCGAAAGACCTTTCCAACGAGTCTAAAACATTGAAGATCTGGCAACCCTGTCTCGAGTTCTGACCACTTTAGTGATATTTATGTACTTTTTTGTAGCCGGATCTCACTTAAATGTATGTAAACAATGTCCGGATCCATCATCCGACCCAGCGTTGGTTAGGTAATCGAAAGACCTTTCCAACGAGTCTAAAACATTGAAGATCTGGCAACCCTGTCTCGAGTTCTGACCACTTTAGTGATATTTATGTACTTTTTTGTAGCCGGATCTCACTTAAATGTATGTAAACAATGTCCGGATCCATCATCCGACCCAGCGTTGGTTAGGTAATCGAAAGACCTTTCCAACGAGTCTAAAACATTGAAGATCTGGCAACCCTGTCTCGAGTTCTGACCACTTTAGTGATATTTATGTACTTTTTTGTAGCCGGATCTCACTTAAATGTATGTAAACAATGTCCGGATCCATCATCCGACCCATCGTTGGTTAGGTAATCGAAAGACCTTTCCAACGAGTCTAAAACATTGAAGATCTGGCAACCCTGTCTTGAGTTCTGACCACTTTAGTGATATTTATGTACTTTTTTGTAGCCGGATCTCACTTAAATGTATGTAAACAATGTCCGGATCCATCATCCGACCCATCGTTGGTTAGGTAATCGAAAGACCTTTCCAACGAGTCTAAAACATTGAAGATCTGGCAACCCTGTCTTGAGTTCTGACCACTTTAGTGATATTTATGTACTTTTTTGTAGCCGGATCTCACGTAAATGTATGTAAACAATGTCCGGATCCATCATCCGACCCCTCGTTGGTTAGGTAATCGAAAGACCTTTCCAACGAGTCTAAAACATTGAAGATCTGGCAACCCTGTCTCGAGTTCTGACCACTTTAGTGATATTTATGTACTTTTTTGTAGCCGGATCTCACTTAAATGTATGTAAACAATGTCCGGATCCATCATCCAACCCATCGTTGATTAGGTAATCGAAAGACCTTTCCAACGAGTCTAAAACATTGAAGATCTGGCAACTCTGTCTCGAGTTCTGACCACTTTAGTGATATTTATGTACTTTTTTGTAGCCGGATCTCACTTAAATGTATGTAAACAATGTCCGGATCCATCATCCGACCCAGCGTTGGTTAGGTAATCGAAAGACCTCACCAACGAGTCTAAAACATTGAAGATCTGGCAACCCTGTCTCGAGTTCTGACCACTTTAGTGATATTTATGTACTTTTTTGTAGCCGGATCTCACTTAAATGTATGTAAACAATGTCCGGATCCATCATCCGACCCATCGTTGGTTAGGTAATCGAAAGACCTCACCAACGAGTCTAAAATATTGAAGACCTGAAGACCCTGCCTCAAGCTATGACCTCCTAAGATGCCACTTATGAGCCCTTGAGTAATATGTGTATTTTTTGTATACTGAAACTTAACGAAATTAGACGAAATTTGTGTCCAAACCCATTTTTGGAAAAAAGTGAGGAAGGCACCAACCACATAGGTGGATTAAGTTAGTTTTTTTTTTTTTTGTTGAATTTCGATTAGAAAATCATTCAACTTTACTTTTGAAGTAATTCAAAGAAAGCTGGAAAACTGAAAACATGAGTTTGAAAACTTTTAAGTGGTGTTCAAATATTACCAAAAATGCTATTTAGAGTTTAGGTTTCCAACGACATATGGGGGTCATTCCACCTGAAGTGTGCAAGAAAAAATGCAAATTTGAAAATTACCATCTCCGATTCTGCTCAAATTTGGCAGAGCTGTTGAGACTATCAAAACATGCAAAAATCCCGAATTTCATCCAAATCGGACCACCTCCTCCATTTTTGTACCCTCCCAAAAAATCGACTTTTTGGCGATTTTTGAGCGAAACCCCTATTTTCAAACGACGATAACTCAAGAACCACAAATCTTAGAGGGTCGGTCTTAGACTCAATTTTGAAAGAAATTGGACGTAGAATCCATTTCCGTGATCAAAATTTAGATTAAAATATTTGTTCTACCTGTATTGCGCAAATGAAAACTTTAAATGGCCGTATCTCAAAACAGCCCTGTTTATTTTTCAAATTTGAACTCACCATCGTATTCCCCGTCCGATTTTACATAAGAATCACTTATCGACAGAAAGGAATATGTTTCGTTCCAGAGATATCGAATTTTAAAGTTTTGAGTATTTGAGATTACCTGTATTTGCTTCATTTGCCGCATCTCGGGCGCGTTGATCAATAACTGCTACCTGGTTATTTATTGAAATAAGATTTCATCCCAAATAATCATTAGCAAATTAGGAAAAAATTGAATGTACACCACTGTAGGAAACTGCTGTATAATCTTAAATTAAAAAAAAAGTATACTGTGAACTTGTGTGCTAGCCCACAGGTCAGAGCAAGAACGACACGCAATACAGGGCAGATTGGAATTCTCGCAGAGCTAGCAGGAAATAGCAATTGATCATGTAAGTAACACTTTAGAAAAGGTGTACGATACATTATCGTGTTAAGAATTATGAATCAACATGAATAAAACTCTCGTGAAGCTTGATTAAGCAAGAGAATTTCTGGAAAGTATAAAACTGAAAAATGCAAGAAAATCACAAAGATTAATCGGATTTATTATCTGATTAAGATCAAATCAAGTGGTGTTGATTTCGACATCGTCCGAACAATTATCTTTTTTTTTGTCAATCATTTCGAAATCTTGGAAGACGATTATTGCTGAATGGCACTATTTCGCTACCGTACATGGCAAAAGTTCTAGAACCCATGAGAATTATTCCATCTACTACAGCCAGCTCTACACACAGCAAAAAATCCGATGGTAAAATCGCATGCAAAAACATGCACATCACCTTCGTCAACATAAACACTTAATATTACACGCTGCATGTACAATTTTTGCAAACACAAAAAAAACGTTGCAACCGGCGGGATTCCCAGCACCAACAGTAAGGGCTGGCGCCTTAGCCCACTCGGCCATCAACCGATGGGAAGCTGAAGGAATAAACGCATATATGACCTTGACATTTCGGTCAAGTAGGTTTCCCATACTGATGGGCTACATATTTCAGGGTGGATTACTACTTTTTTAGCTGTGCATTTGTTCTCGCTTCAAATAAAAGAAGCTAAATAAAAGAAATAATTTGATAAAGTGGGTAGGAATGAGGAATTAGGAAAAAAATAATAGAAAAATGATAATTTTTTTAAACATATATTGTATAAACGTTGTAGCATTTGTAAATAAATATTAAAAGTTCAAATTTCACTCAATATGGTTCAATGACACTGTGATCAGGAAAAACAGTGCATTAAAAGTAACCCAATAAATATTCCTTAAACAAAAAATAGATTGTTCAAGGTATTGATTATCTCAAAATCGTATAAAATTATAAAATTAATTCATCTTACAGAACGGCAGGTAGTAATTATTGATCAGCACGACTGAGTGCTTCTAGCAGATGCGGCGAGTGTAGCTAATTTAGGTAATCTCAAATACTCAAAACTTTAAAATTCGATATCTCTTGAATGAAACATATTCCTTTCTGTCGATAAGTGATTCTTATGTAAAATCGGACGAGGAATACGATGGTGAGGTCAAATTTGAAAAATAAACAGGGCTGTTTTGAGATACGGCCATTTAAAGTTTTCAATTGCGCAATACAGGTAGAAAAAATATTTAAATCTAAATTTTGATCACAGAAATGGATTCTACGTCCAATTTCCTTCAAAATTGAGTCTATGACCGACCCTCTTAGATTTGTAGTTCTTGAGATATCGTCGTTTGAAGATAGGGGTTTTGCTCAAAAATCGCCAAAAAGTCGATTTTTTGGGAGGGTACAAAAATGGAGGGGGTGGTCCGATTTGGATGAAATTCGGGATTTTTGCATGTTTTGATAGTCTCAACAGCTCTGTCAAATTTGAGCAGAATCGGAGATGGTAATTTTCAAATGCTGTTCCGCTTCAGATGGAATGACCCATATGTCGATTCCACTCTCAAAATGTTGGGAAATGCCAGTTTTTTTTCCTAAAGTTTTTGAAAAAATACACCGTGGGTCAATTTTGACAAATTTGGCATTAATTTATTAGCATCAAATATGTGAAATTGCAATTTGATCCTCAAGAACAAATTTAATAATGCTTCGTATTTTGAATTAGGTCCTAAAATTAAACTCAAATTTGTGATATTATCACAACGATATAGCTTAAGGGTTACATATATGTGAATTGGCCAAAAATTTCAGAGGGTGGTATGAGAACACATTTAATTATTTTTTAAATCTGTTTAGGCTGGTACAAATATTTTTAAAAGTTTTTGTCACCCCCCCCCCCCCCTTCAAAATTGGCCCGAAAAATCAGGGGGCAAAAAAAATATTTTTACAATAAACTTCAAAATTTCAATAAAAATTCAAGTGCAACCAGCTGAAATCAAATTAAAATACATTCTCCTGCGTTTAAAATCATTTTTAGCATGTTTGGGTTTATTAAAAAATCTTCAGGTTTTTTGAAAATTTTCGATGCAAAATCTTTTTTTTTTTCGATACAATTTTTGATTTTGTCAGATCTTAGATTTTTCGAAAACTAATGATTGCAAAACAACTGATCTAGTGTAAAATGCATTTTAAAACACTTTTTTCATTTAAGTGTGAAGACTATGGCTTGTTATTTAAATTTTTATATTTTTTTTATTTTTTTGCCCCCCACTTGACCTCGGCCAGGGCCGAGGGACAAAAACTTTTTTAAATATTTGCATCGGCCTTACAGGGTATTTCAATAAACATTTTCATCTATTAACAAAACAAATTTGAACACATTTGGTTGTATCATTGCCGAGATATAGCTATTTTAAGTTAGCAGTTTTAAAAAACGGGTGCCACGATATCTCAACACTGCTTTGACCAAATCGGCACAAAATGTTGGTGAAGGCTCCAGTGTGCATGACGAAGGTTAATTTTCAAAAAGTTAATTTTTAAAAAAGATTCAAATATTTTTTTGATTATCTTATCAAAAATTGCCCGTTTTTTTATTTTATGTATTGAAAAGAAAGCAAAATAAAAAAACGGGCTCTGTCATGCACACGGGATATGTCTTGGAGGTCTTCACTTCAAATTTTAGCCGTTTGGGTCCATCCCATCTCACGATATCGTTGCACCCGTAAATCAACTCGGTGTTTAAAACTCACAAAATTTTGCAGTCCGCTTTGGGCATGGCAAAATTTTTAGCTTTTTGAAGAGAGATTGAAAATCATTTTTAAGTGGATTTTATAAATTTTCTGTGACATTAAATTTTGTGATTTCTTAACCCAGGGGTGACCAAAGTATGGCCCGCAGGCCAAACGTGGCCCGCGACGTCATTTTTGTGGCCCGCGGACCCATTTTGAATGATCATGTAAAATGGCCCTTTAACGCATCTTCAAGTGATATAACAATTCTCAGAAATTAAGGTTAAGTTTATGCTTATTCTGCGAACCTTTTTAGATTTTGTTAATATAAAACTAAATGTATAATCGGAATCAAAGTATGGAAAAGCTATGCTTTGATCCTTATTATATGAAACAAACATTTTGTTAAAAATCTATCTTATCGTAACTATCTGTCGTAACACGTTTAAATGTGATTAAAAAGAGTAAATTATGTCAAAATTTTCATCAAATATTCATTGAAATTGTATTAAAATTGGAGGAATAAATTTTGAAAAATCCTTAAGCAACTATTTATCATTAAGATTGCACATAATTAAAAAAAAAAGAGTTTACACACTTTTACGAAGTTTGTGACACCCCTTCTTAAATATATTTAAAAATAAATAAAACAAATCTATTTAAATACAATTTTGAAACTTTCCTTATATTTGGGAAATCAAGATAGTTGAGGCACGAAAGTGGCAATGAAAAGCAGATGAATAATATTTATGTTGATATTTTTTTTTTGATTTTCTGATTTTAATAAAATTTAACCAATTGATTTGAGGCTTTTTTGTACAAATCTGTTTATTTTTATTTTGTTTTCTAATATTTTGTTTTTTTTAGCTTTATGGACTGAAATAAAAAAAAAACACATTTTTTTCTCATATGGCCCGCAAGCTCATGTGAGGTTCAAAGTTGGCCCGCCATTCAAAAGCATTGAGCACCCCTGTCTTAACCCCTTATTTTTCTGAGTACAGTGTCCCTTTGTACGACCGGCGACCGCAAAGGATTTAAAATTGATTTTTAAATAAATTTTTAAAAATAACTTCGCGGCCCTTCTTGACAGCTCATTTCAAGGGGACCATAGTTGATCCATCGAAAAAGTGTTGTCTTGTGAACTTATTTTTTTGCATTAAAACAAAAAAAAATGTTATCAGAATTTTTTAAATGCGCAAAAATAAGTTGACAAGACAACATTTCTTCGATGGATCAACTATGATCCCCTTGGAACGAACTGTCAATTAGGACCTTTTCTGTCAAGAAGGGGACCCAATTGACGGTGATTTGACGCCTACCCTTTTGAACAAATATATTATTAAAATTAAATCAAAAATGCCCTGAAATAAAGTGAATA
This sequence comes from Culex pipiens pallens, assembly GCF_016801865.2. Lineage (NCBI taxonomy): Eukaryota > Metazoa > Arthropoda > Insecta > Diptera > Culicidae > Culex > Culex pipiens. Next base: position 204,564,988 of record NC_068938.1, read on the forward strand.
ACAACATTTTTAGAAATATTCACAACACTCAAGACTGGAATTCAAATATAGAAGTTTTTGAACATTTTCAGCGACAATAAATTTTAAATTTTTCAAAAATTTAAAAATTTTGGCAAATAAACTGTTTAGGACATAAATAGTAAAAAAAGTGCTTGAAAAATAATTTATTACTGTCCGAAAAAAAACTCTTCGAATTTTCCTAGTATTTGGAAACAAAAAAAAATGCAACAAATATTCAAATTTCAACTCTTTCAATTCAATTCAATTCAATTAGTTTTTATTAGTAAATAATCAATTCGCAATTTCGTAATTCTTATATCCTAATAGAGTTTTGGAGTACCTTTCAACTATGATTTGTACTATAGTTCATTTTGATGTAATTGGATATTCTAACAATGGATTTGCCAACAGAAGGAAAAATTATTTTAAAAAAACCTTCTAAATTTGCTAAGGAAAAGGATAGAGATAGAAAAGCTTAAAACTAGATCACAGTTTGTTTTGTCTTTTGACGTCGAAAAACTTCGCTGCACAAGGCAGCTTATCCGTTGTAGATATACTTCATCATAAGCTCACTCAGAGCTTGGAATTGTTCTGCCTTGTTCCGGCAGGCACGAAAGCGCGTGAGCATCTCTCCAGCAAGAGCGAAAAACTCGGGAAGCGTGAAGAGATCATCTCCGGTAACGTCTGCTTGTCCCGGTGAAGTACCGCTCCCAGAAGCGGCTACTCTAGCGTACGAACCTCCCCAACCGGGAGGGAACGCTGGGTTGGTCGATGGAACCGCTCCGCCGCCAGCTGCTGCAGCGTTCGTGCTCGAAGTCTTTGGAGGTTGGCGGGACGCTGGCGCTTTCTTCTTCTTGTCCTGCTCCTCGAGGTACTTTTTCCGCGCGGCACAGCCACGGAAATTCGCCGTGTGGTTTCCACCACAGTTCGCGCACTTGACGCGCGCTTTGTGCTGCTGGGCGTTTTCCCCCAGCTGGTCTTTCCGCGGAAGATTGCACCTTTCGGTGAAGTGGGTCTCACCGCACTTAACGCACCGGGGCGGAAGATTACAGTTTCTTGAACCGTGTCCGAATTTTTGACAGCGGTGGCATTGCGCTGCGTCGGTCGGATTCTTCGTGTAGAATCGCCACGTCACGAAGAAGCCGTCCAGTGCTTTGATCTGCCGTAGGTCCTGGATTTTGACCGACCCACGATCGAAGTACAGGAGGTACAATGTGTACGTACCTGTCACCGTTGTCGATTTCGAGAGCACCTTAACCTCTCGAGGCTTAACCTTGACGCCCGACAGGTGTTCTTCCAGGTCGGAGATCGGGCGGTCCGGATATCCCTGAAGGACGATCTTCACTGGGACCTTCTCTGCTGGGTCAAATGTGAAGAATTTGAAGTTTCGCAACTTCAACTTCTTCACTACCAAGTCGAAATTCTGTTTTTTATGCGTAATCACTTGCACAGAAGTTTTGCTAATTTTGAGACAATATTGGAGTCCCTCAAGCAACTCGTCAACATCGTCCGCCAACGTATCCAAAACAAAAATTGGAGGTGGTCGTCGTTCCTTCGGAGAGTTACACTTTTTCTGCTTTCCTTGCTTGCGCGCAAGTTCATCATCGTCATCGTCGTCGCCAGCACTGCTGCTGTCACTGGCGGTGTTGTTTTCTTCTCCACTCAGCATCTCAAATTCGTTGCTGGTGGGAACGTTGGAAGTGGTTGTTGTCGTAGTGCTGGTGGACTGCTGCTGCTGCTGCTGGTCGGAAGTACTTCCGGATGCCCGGGTCGATTGTCTCGTCCGTACTGGGGACTCACGTGGACGGTATGACACGTGTAAAAAAGAAGGATCGGTGACGTCACCGGGCACGCTCCCGTGCGCGATGGCGGTCGATGCGGCGTTGGTATGTTTACCTTTCTGCACTCTGCCGGTAGATGAACTTCGCGGGTTTTTCGAGGCCGCACTCGAACTGCCACGGCCACGGCCGGCCCTTGGCATGCTGGAGCAGCAAACTCGCGGGTAAACACTGTTAATTACGGCGAAAAAATCGAAAAGTTTGAGGAGCTCCGAACAGTTGACTGTTGCTGGCTGGTGTTGCCAGTCCCGATGAATTTCAACTCTTAAAATTTAAACATTTCCCTACTGTGCCCAAAAAGCAATCAAATCGCTCAAAGCTCAATCCCAAAAGTCTGTGCGTTGGTCCGATAGGTGCTATCACCTGGCAATCCACACACGACGATTTAATAGCAAACCTCCATAATAAAGGCTGATAACTCTTATCAATTTTCGCACCGAGTCTCTAAATTTGCCCCGCACAACAAAGCCCGAATCAATCATCCTCGAGTAGCCACTCAGACTCACCATTCGAGCCCATCGAAACCGAAATCGACGTCGAGCCGGACGGTCCCTCCCCAGGTGACATCGGCCGAATTTCCGACCGTCCCTCCATCGGCATGGCCGTGGCCGAATTCAACGACGGTGACCGCACCGGGTCCCGTGTCCGGAGTACGTCCTCGTCGTCGTCGCTGGAATCGTCGCCTTCTTCGGAGGACGAAAGTGGTCCATCGGCGGACACGAAGGTTTCCCCCATCGAGGGAGACCGGGACAGGTCTGGGTAGGAGGGAAGGTTTAGGTTCGTGTCCAGATGGCACGTTTCGTCGTCCAGGCGCTGCTGCTTGCTGGGGCTGGCACCGGCTAGGGAGGTTCGGTCCCGTGACGTCATGCCCATGGCAACCGGAGATGATTCCACGAGGATGGACATTTTTTTGAGGTCACTTTTGTTTATCCTTGTCACCACGAGGAAGAAGGACTAGGCACACATTGAACCAGGAAGCGATCGATATTTTGTTCCTTTTTTCCTCTTTTTTCTGCTTCAACTTGCTTCCTCAGACACTGATTTCAGTATGCAAGATTCGTACTTTGATGCATTCGATACTGCATAAACACAATAAACTTCTCGGTTTAGCAGCTGTGTGAAACTCTGTTTAAAAGTAATACCTCAAACTAATCACCTTGCAAAGTGCAACCCTCCCCCAAGGTTTCGTGATAAAGCGCTTGTCGAGACAATTACTGCACAATTACGATTGAGAAAACACGCACTTTCAATTTTCGTAAATTAGAACTTTTCCTTCAAAAGCAACAAAACTTTCAACTCCTTCAAACACTAAAAATCACAAATTTGTCTTCCAAAAACAAGAAGAAAAAAACCCACACGCCTCGGAGCGTCGCGACGCACACAAAAGATTCGTTTTACAAGCGCGCGTGTGAACAGCACGACGTCTCGCGCATCAATGGAGAGCGCTGTGAACGCGCCAAGGCAGGTGTGTTTTGCGAGCGCGAGAGAATTCGGTTCATGCTGTTTGCGAGAAGTTTGCGTTCTCTTTCTCTCGCGTTCGCTGTTGTTTACGGTCGTAATATTTTAAATAAGTTTTAAAAGGTGTACAATTTTGATCATGTTTTTCAGGACGTTGAGGCGTCTCCAGTAAAATTTCCAAACTGAGAATAAGTATAAAAAAAATTAAGTAGACAAAAAACTTAACTGAAGACAAATTTTCAAAAAAAAAATCGCTCCTCCACTTGGCGACTTTACGACTAATTGCGACATCACTAGACTGCAGACTCCCATGGGACGCTAAAATGTTGGGTTGACTTTTCAGAAAAATGCATTGACTTTAAAAAAAATGAAAGAAGGCCCTTGAAGATTGAGCCAATAACCTGGTGAAACTGCAAGCGCTTTCTTTGTCAAAAATATTGTTTAATTTGAATATATTACCTTATAAAAACATCTTAAATAAAATAAATAGCTAGAAGTTGTCGTCTACAAAATCTTTCTATTAGCACACACTAGTCATGTTAGTTGCGATATCATCAGATCTTAGAAATATGACAAAATATTGGTCTTAATTCGGCCGTAAAAAAAATGTGCGGAATTTTATTTTTTGGTAGGAAAAGACATTTTTTTCAATGACGTTATGAAACTAATGTGTTTTCTTGTCACTAAGATAATGTGTAAAAAAGTGAAATTCAACAGAAACTGATGGAAATTTTTCAAGTTCCTGATGCAAAATTACACATTTTTTTCGACAGAAAAACTGTCACCATTTCCGGTTGTAAAATTACAATCATTTCATTACTGTGTAATAACAGTACTAAAAAAACTTTTTGTAATTCCGTCGTGAAACTCACAGCAAAAAATCCGATGGTAAAATCGCATGCAAAAGCATGCACATCACCTTCGTCAAAATAAACACTTAATATTACACACTGCATGTACAATTTTTGCAAACATGAAAAAAGTTACCACCGACGGGATTCAAACTCAGCACCAATAGTAAGGACTGGCGCCTTAGCCCGCTCGGCCATCAGACCGATGAAAAATGGGAAGGATAAACGTATATATGAGCTTGACATTTCGGTCAAGTAGGTTTCCCATACTGATGGGCTACATATTTCAGGGTGTAAAATCACATAAAATTGCATAAAATAATGCAACATTTATTTTACACCCAGGCCTTTTACACGCAGCTGGATTACTACTTTTTTAGCTGTGTACTCACTTTTCCTGCCATTCTTGAACGACGAAATAGCATACTTTTCTGTACCAAAAATAACAGAATTGAATAGCAACACTTTTCAAAATAAATGCTGAAAAGTTCTACTTTTCAGCACTTGTTTCGAAAAGTAACACTTTTCAACATTTTTTTGATTTAAACGATTTATTGACAAAATACATAAAAATTTGCTTTAAAATTTCACTCAGTGTGTGTTTTTTGGAATTGCAAAAAATGTTGTATGGAACTCGTTGCAAAACTTGATTTTTCAGCATTCTTCGTATTTATCCAACTCGGTGAACCTCGTTGGATAAATGTACGACTCGTGCTGAAAAAATCCTCTTTTTGCAACTTGTTGCATAACTACTATTTTGCAATTCCGTCGTGAATTATACTGTTCCTGTCATTCTTGAACGACGAAACGGCCTACTTTTCGCTACCAAAAATAACAAAATCTAAAATTAACACTTTTCGATACAAGGGCTGCAATGGATGCTGAAAAGTTGAATTGACAAAACACATGGATATTTGACTTGTTTGTGTATCGTATTTTTCGGATATGCAAAAAAATCATGCAACTACACTAAAAAAATCAATTCTCGAAATCGTGAATTAAACTCACAAATGCCAGAACCACAAAGTAATATACTCACGTTTATAGTGCAAATGCACCATACTCATGAATAAATCCGTTCGTGGTTCTCACATTCGTGAACTTAATTCACGATTACGAGAATTGTTTTTTTTTCTGTGTAGATGCAAAACTTGTTTTTTCAGCCCTCGTCGTATTTAAATATACAAAATTGTGCTAGAAAAAATCTTCATTTTTAGCTTGTTGCATTTACTTTTATTTCGGCATCCATTTGAGTGATGAAAAGTTCAACTTTTCAGCCCTTGAATTGGAAGGTTATATATTTCGATAGTATTTTGGAGTTTGACACCTATCGTGATGGCAAATAACATACACTTTTGAATTAAACTGTAAATTTCCAATTAGAAAGCTCTTTTTTTCAAATTATCAGAGAATTTCAATACAGAACTAGACCATCTCAAAAATAAAAAAAATAAAGCACATGAACTTGTCTGGCCAACGAAAGTTAGACGTTTTTTCAAGAATCTCTGGGCTACAAGGCCCAATAAAATTCAATTTTCGAATTCCCGAATTCAAATAATATACAGTCATCCCACATATTCGGAACACTTTTGTGGTAATTTGCCCATAGGATGCAAAATGCAACTTTTCTGCCGACCCTGCTATTTTGAGGTTCTTTATTTTGACATTCTCTTGTTATTTCACTAGTACAAGTAGTACTTTTTAAACAAAAACTGCATTTCCAGACTATTTTATCCAGATCCATTATATAAAAATAGAAATTTCGAGTCATGGTTTCAACATTTTAATGAAAAAAGTGTTTTAAAATGCATTATACACCTGTCCAGTTGTTTTGCCATAATAAGTTTCCAAAATATCTAAGTATTCAAGAAAATTTTATTTGCTGCAAAAAATAAAATTTTGACTTTCTGTACACTAGAATTTCATAAAAATTCAAAACATTTCTAAAGAAGCCCAAAAATGCTAAATATGATTATCAATGCAGAAAAATGCATTTTAAATTGTTTTCAGTTGATTGGACTTCTATTTTCATGAACATTTTGGAGTTTTTTGGATTTTTTTTTGCCCCCCCCCCCCTGATTTTTCAGACCAATTTGAAAAATATATGCAACGGCCTTATTCAAATGTTTTTTTATTTTGATTAACTTAGTTTTAGTTTGCATTTTGAATTTTGAAACTTAATTGAATTTTGCCTAAGCTAAACAGCCTTTTAAAGATTTTTGACCTTTTTGAACCATACAATTTTGTGGCCCGATTTGCCCCACCTCCCATTGACCTAGAGTGCTCACATTTGGGCCAAATGCTAGTTCTATATGTACAAACAATCCCTGAAAATTTCAGGCAGTTTGGTGGACTCGCTCTTAAATCAATGTTAAATGCATTCTCTTGGGTCAAGAATTATTTTTAGTAAGTTTGGGTTAGTTCAAAAATATTTAGAATTTTTTGGAAAAAAAATGAACGTTTTTTTCGCTGAAATTTTTGATGTTGCCAAATCTTACATTGTTTGAAAACTAAAAATGCATTTTAAAACGCTTTTTTCAATTAAATGTTGAGTATATATATTATTATTTCAATTTTTATATTATTATTTTTTGGAATAAAGTGCTATCACAAATTTATTTTAAAAATTGTACAAAAAAAGATTTCAATATCGCTAAATATTTCAGATATTGAAAAAAAACTAATAAATAGATAAAAAAAACAATCTGAAATAAGATCATCCTGTAAAAGTTGTGTTTCATTTAACCCTATCATTAGCTCGGCCAACTCCTGCTCACGTCTCGCGTGTGAGCCGCGAGTGAGCGAGAGCAGGCCTACAGAAATCAAGCCCACCAACTTTTGTACAGCTGTTCCATCACAACAAAACTCACGCACAACCACCACCCCAAAAAGCAGCAGCAGCAGGCCAGATTTTGGTTTCCTTTTTCCTGTCGTTCCAGTGCCCACCAAAAGCTGTCAAAGTGGAGCCGTTTGGCGTTTCAGACATGATCAAATTCCTGGTGAGTACGGAGGGGAAGCCTTTTTCCTCGGGCTATTTTCATACAAAATTGGGAGATTTTCCTTCCGAATTTTCCCAGAAGGTGCGGGATCCACTTTAAGGTTATATAAGTGGTGCAGAATATATCGATGTCGGCTGAGACAAGCACTTATTTTTAGATCCCTGTAGTGCGTCTCCAAACAAAAGTGAAACGAAGAAAAAGTTTCACCTCTTAGCTTTCTGCAATCTCATCTCATCATTTGATTTCAATGTCACACCAGTGCTCATCTGTTATCGTATGGTGAAATTTAATTACATTTTGTTTTTCTAATTGCAGCTGACTTTCGGCGCCGGTGTTTACACCGGCATATACGTCACCCAAAATTTTGAGGTAAGTCCTACAAATTGTTTGATTAGCTCGTATCACGTGAAGAGGAAGTGGCTATTTTGGTCTTGATTATGCAAATCATTTTATCTCTTGTGTTTATCCACTCCAAACTAGAATGTTCCGATTTTTTGCAAGTGATAGGCCCGCTTTACCAATATTTGTTTAATGCTCTATGATTTTTTGAGAAATGAGCTTGACAAAACTTCTAGAGTTTTTTTAAAGGTCCAATAAACCAAATTTCAAGTTTTTGCTTTTTGGGTATTTTTTCAAACCGTCTTGAGTCAGGGGTATTAAAAAACACACAAAAAGCAAAAACTGAAAAATTTGGTTTGGACCTTTTCAAAAAAAAAAAACGTTTGTTAATCCACCATTAGGTGGGTGGTGCCTTCCTCACATTTACAAAGTAATAATGAAAATAAGTTTATGAAAAAAATATATACCTGATACAGACTTTTCCAGAAAACATGCAGACTCTCAGTTGAAGCAATGTGGCAACCGGACGTTTCGCATCTAGCGCGACGTAAACAAAAAGACCCGGCTTTTTGAGGTTAGGCAAAAAATCACCCTTTTTTGTATCTACAAAAATCTTTTTCTTGGCATAACTTTTTAAATACTTAACTAAACTGAATAAAATTTAATAGGGTCTTAGGGGACCCCCAAACGAACAGAATAAGGCGGATCCGGCCAAAATCGGTTCAGTCAGTTCTGAGATAATCGTGTGGAAAAAAATAGTGTCTACACACATCCCCACAGACATTTGTTCAAAATTTGATTCTGAGTCCATAGGTATACGTGAAGGTATATCTAGGAGGTGTATTTAAGAAGTTCATTTTTCGAGTGATTTTATAGCCTTGCCTCAGTGAGGTGAGGAAGGCAAAAACTCCAGACTTGTTCTTTTAGTTATGTACTAGAAAACTGACACGGAAATTTAATGAAACCCGCGCGCAACATAACTTTCGAATGAAAGAAGATTTTTCCAGCACTAGTCGTACATTTATCCAACGAGGTTCACCGAGTTGGATAAATACGATGTGTGCTGAAAAAATCAAGTTTTACAGCGAGCATTTTTTTGCAATTCCGTAAAACTCCCTTTGAGTGAAATTATAAGTAAATTGTTCATATATTTTGTCAACTAAGTGTCCAAAATAAAAAGAAAATGAAGAGAATTACCTTTTGGAACAAGTGCTGAAAAGTTCAACTTTTCTGCAACCATTCAGTGGTGAAAAGTAGAACTTTTCAGCATTTATTTGAAAAGTGTTATTATTCGATTCTGCTATTTTTGGGTGCTGTCCATAAAAAAGTGCTTTGCAAATAATCGAAAATCTGTATCTTGAGGAGGAGTTTTCTGATTGATTTGGTGTCTTCGGAAAAAGGAGGGTAAACGGAAAAACCCAATAATTTGCTTTTCATCATAAAAAATCTATTTTGACAAACTTAACTTTCTTAGCACTTTTTTTTTTTAATTTGGTTGTTGACGTTGATCAAAAATCTAACTCTTGAGCTATAGAGTATGATGGACGTTTAATTATTGCGTCAATCTATAAGTTTTTGAAAAAAGTAATTTTGCAACTATTCAAATTTAAAATAAAAAAATATAAAAATTTAAATTACAAGCCTAGGTTTCAAAATTTGAATGAAAAAAGTGTTTTAAAATGCTTTTTACAAGCGTACAGTTGCTTTTCAATCATTAGTTTTTAAAATATCAAGGTATTGACGGATTTTCTTTCCCCAAAAAATTTTTTTTGTTGGACTGTACATTGATATTTTATGAAAATTAAAAATGTTTTCAAAGTAGTTCAAACATGCTAAATATGATCATAAACGCGGGAAAAAGCATTTTAACTGGTTTTCAGTTGGTTAAACTTTAATTTTCATTAAAATTTTTAAGTTTGTCGAAAAGCAAATTTTTTTGCTCCCTGATTTTTCAGGCCAATTTTTAAAGGGGGGAGGGGGGTGGGGGCGACATAAACTATGAAAAATATTTGCAACGGCCTAACAAAATAAAAAAAAAAAACAATTTTTTGTTTGATTAGATTATCCGTAGCTCCATACAAAACTTCGGATAATCAAACTACGGAAAATTGAATCTTCAAAAAATCTAGTGTTTTTTTTGTAAAATGCTAGAATTTTTACAAAATACCATATTTTTATGTTACAAAATTTTGTATGTATTTTTACTTTTTAAAATACTTTTATTTTAAAGCGAAATTTTGTATGCATTTTTACTTAATTATAGATTTTTGTGGAATATTGAAATTATCATATTTATGCCATTATTAAAAAAAAACCTATTTTTCATAAAAATTTAGGATTTTTGAAAAAAATAAGGTATTTTGTGAGAATTTGAGTATTTTACAAACAATATTCTTTGAGTGAAAATAAATTAAAAACCACTTTAATAACGTGAAAATGCCTACAAAGTTTTGCTTCGTTTGATATTGCAAATTATAAAAAATAGTATTTTTAAAAATAAAAGATATTTATAAGCCTCCTTTAAAAAATACTTTTTAAAAAAAATTAAAATACATACAAAATATTGTTTTGTTTGATACCCATTACCTGTATTGCAAATTATGAAAATTTTAGTATTTTCGAAAAGTACAGTATTTTGTTAAATTTATTTGCATACTTAAAAACTTAGGCTGGTACAAATATTTTTAAAAGTTTTTGTCACCCCCCCTTCAAAATTGGCCCGAAAAATCAGGGGGCAAAAAAAATATTTTTACAATAATCTTCAAAATTTCAATGAAAATTCAAGTGCAACCAGCTGAAATCAAATTAAAATACATTCTCCTGCGTTTAAAATCATTTTTAGCATGTTTGGGTTTATTAAAAAATCTTAAGATTTTTTGAAAATTTTTGATGCAAAATCTTTTTTTTCGATGCAATTTTTGTTTTTGTCAGATCTTAGATTTTTTGAAAACTAATGATTGCAAAACAACTGAACTAATGTAAAATGCATTTTAAAACACATTTTTTTATTTAAATGTGAAGACTATGGCTTGTTATTTAAATTTTTATATTTTTTATATACCTTCTTTTTTTAACATCCTACAGGTTCCCCGGGTGGACGAACCGGCCAAGCTATGGGAGAAAACATCAGAAAAGGTGAAAGACTTTTTGGACCAGCATAAAAAGCCCTGAAGCTCCAACGAGAGGCGACACCCTCCAAAATTAGTGGCTTTTCCTGTTTTTTCTTCAGCTGCTCTTCAAGGGAGTGTTCTTTTTCGTTTTACCTCATCAAACAAAAAACGCCTGAATCTGACTATTGTTTCCAAACCACACTTTGTTTGCTCCGAACGCGCGTCCAACGTAATTATGTTGAGAGATGAAATAATATAAATTATTTTCTTTAAAAAAAAATCCTGCAGTTGTGTCGTCTTTTCTTTCTCACCACGCCTTACAAAAGTGACATACCACCGCCGGAGTACTCGAGCCGGGCCTGCGGTTCGACGAAGGCCAACCAGTCCGAGGCGTGCGTCGGCAGCAGACCCATGCTGTGGCACTTGTACAGGGCGAGCCCCACGTTGACCAGATTCCCCAGGAAGTAGACAAACTTCTGGCCGGTGGCTTGCACCCCCTCGATGACCTTGAAGGTGGCACCCGTCGACAGCATGGCCTTAAACGGCCGGATCAGCATCATCACGACCATCATGATGGGAAAGATCGAAATCGAGTTGCCGGACATGTACATTATCAGCAGGTTCATCGGGAACTGCTTGATCGGGCCGAGCGCAATGTCCCAGGACTTCTTCAGGATCAGATGGCTCTGGTCGTTGTCGCGGGCCACCTCGCTGTTGACCTGGCCGGCGGACGGGTTGAAACCGGGCGGGGAGGCGATGTCGCCGCTGCTGCGGGATCTGAATTGAGGGGGGAGGTTCGATTGATTTCAGCGAAGAACTTCACAACAAAGAAGAGTCGACTTACTTGGAGGCGAAATCGAGTTGCCATTTGAACTTTTTCGACGCGACTTTGGTGGCCATGGTCCCGGATATTATTTGTCGGTAGAATTTAACTAAAACAGAGCGATTTACTCTTAAAATTTAGCAATTTTATCAGCTGTCCGAAAATCACACGATTTCTCGCTGTCAAATTAATGAAAATTTTATGAGCTGACAGAAAGGCGTTACGAAGTTGGGAAGGGACACGGAGGCGTTACGCTTTTCAGTGTTTGTTTTGGTGATGAGCGATAGGGTGATTCCACGTTCAATTTCATGAATTAATCAATTTTATTCAATTATTATCCATTGAAAACAAAAATCAAAAAACATTAAAATTTAAAAACAAAAAACAAAATGAAAATCAATTACCTTAATAAGCATTAAATTTTATACTCAATATTTACGAATCAGAATTTAAGAATTTAAGAATTTAAGAATTTAAGAATTTAAGAATTTAAGAATTTAAGAATTTAAGAATTTAAGAATTTAAGAATTTAAGAATTTAAGAATTTAAGAATTTAAGAATTTAAGAATTTAAGAATTTAAGAATTTAAGAATTTAAGAATTTAAGAATTTAAGAATTTAAGAATTTAAGAATTTAAGAATTTAAGAATTTAAGAATTTAAGAATTTAAGAATTTAAGAATTTAAGAATTTAAGAATTTAAGAATTTAAGAATTTAAGAATTTAAGAATTTAAGAATTTAAGAATTTAAGAATTTAAGAATTTAAGAATTTAAGAATTTAAGAATTTAAGAATTTAAGAATTTAAGAATTTAAGAATTTAAGAATTTAAGAATTTAAGAATTTAAGAATTTAAGAATTTAAGAATTTAAGAATTTAAGAATTTAAGAATTAAAGAATTTAAGAGTTTAAGATTTTAAGAATTTAAGAATTTAAGAATTTAAGAATTTAAGAATTTAAGAATTTAAGAATTTAAGAATTTAAGAATTTAAGAATTTAAGAATTTAAGAATTTAAGAATTTAAGAATTTAAGAATTTAAAAATTTAAGAATTTAAGAATTTAAGAATTTCAGAATTTAAGACTTTAAGAATTTAAGAATTTAAGAATTTAAAAATTTAAAAATTTAAGAATTTAAGAATTTAAGAATTTAAGAATTTAAGAATTTAAGAATTTAAGAATTTAAGAATTTAAGAATTTAAGAATTTAAAAATTTAAGAATTTAAGAATTTAAGAATTTAAGAATTTAAGAATTTAAGAATTTAAGAACTTAAGATTTTAAGAATTTGAGAATTTAAGAATTTAAGAATTTAAGAATTTAAGAATTTAAGAATTTAAGAATTTAAGAATTTAAGAATTTAAGAATTTAAGAATTTAAGAATTTAAGAATTTAAGAATTTAAGAATTTAAGAATTTAAGAATTTAAGAATTTAAGAATTTAAGAATTTAAGAATTTAAGAATTTAAGAATTTAAGAATTTAAGAATTTAAGAATTTAAGAATTTAAGAATTTAAGAATTTAAGAATTTAAGAATTTAAGAATTTAAGAATTTAAGAATTTAAGAATTTAAGAATTTAAGAATTTAAGAATTTAAGAATTTAAGAATTTAAAAATTTAAGAATTTAAGAATTTAAGAATTTCAGAATTTAAAAATTCAAAAATTTAAGAATTTAAGAATTTAAGAATTTAAGAATTTAAGAATTTAAAAATTTAAAAATTTAAGAATTTAAGAATTTAAGAATTTAAGAATTTAAGAATTTAAGAATTTAAGAATTTAAGAATTTAAGAATTTAAGAATTTAAGAATTTAAGAATTTAAGAATTTAAGAATTTAAGAATTTAAGAATTTAAGAATTTAAGAATTTAAGAATTTAAGAATTTAAGAATTTAAGAATTTAAGAATTTAAAAATTTAAAAATTTAAGAATTTAAGAATTTAAGAATTTAAGAATTTAAGAATTTAAGAATTTAAGAATTTAAGAATTTAAGAATTTAAGAATTTAAGAATTTAAGAATTTAAGAATTTAAGACTTTAAGAATTTAAGAATTTAAGAATTTAAGAATTTAAGAATTTAAGAATTTAAAAATTTAAAAATTTAAGAATTTAAGAATTTAAGAATTTAAGAATTTAAAAATTTAAGAATTTAAGAATTTAAGAATTTAAGAATTTAAGAATTTAAGAATTTAAGAACTTAAGAATTTAAGAATTTGAGAATTTAAGAATTTAAGAATTTAAGAATTTAAGAATTTAAGAATTTAAGAATTTAAGAATTTAAGAATTTAAGAATTTAAGAATTTAAGAATTTAAGAATTTAAGAATTTAAGAATTTAAGAATTTAAGAATTTAAGAATTTAAGATTTTAAGAATTTAAGAATTTAAGAATTTAAGAATTTAAGAATTTAAGAATTTTAAAATTTAAGGATTTAAGAATTTTAGAATTTAAGAATCTAAAAATTTTAGAATTTAAGAATTTAAGAATTTTATTTTATTTTAAAGTTTTTCAAATTCTGAAATATCAGACTAGCAAAACTCACTATAACTTCATCAAGCCAACCTGGCGTTACGCAAATCAAACATCATCCACTAGCATTTTTACTGTCAAACTCAGTTTGTTTTCGTTCGCCGCGGCACCGCGATTCACCCGGGATTCCGCGGAATGTTCCCGTTCCCGTAGATTGCAGTGAATATCCGCGACCAAATAGCTCCCCGTCACCATGTCCGACTCCAAGAGCTCCAAGGCGGCGTCCTCTTCCTCGTCGGGCACGTCCTCGCTGATCGCCAAGCCCGCAAATCTCGAGTGTAAGAATTTGGAGGAATATCTCCGGTCGCGCCCGCCGGACGCCCTGGAAAAGCTGTACAACTATCCGGCTATTTGCCTGGCCGTGTACCGGGAACTGCCGGAGATTGCGCGTCAGTTTGTGATCCGGATTCTGTTCGTGGAGCAGCCGATTCCTCATGCGGTTGTGTCGTCGTGGGGGTCGCAGATTTACGCCAAGGAGAATACGGCTGTGTCGAAGGTCCTGACGGAGTTGGGAGTGTGGCGCAGCACTGGGTTGACCGGTGGTTTGGAGGGTTGGGAGTTGTGTTCGACTTTTAAGAAGAATCTAAAAATTGCGTTGCTTGGGGGAGGTCGCCCTTGGTCCATGTCTAATGCGTTGGATCCGGACCAGAAATCGCGAGATATTGAGTTTTTGGATGGTTATGCCATGTCCCGGTGGCGGTGCGTGCTGCATTACATGGTCGGAGCGGGGAGTTCAAAGGGGATGGAGGGAGAGGGCATTTCACCGGACGCGGTACGGATTTTGCTGCATGCCAATCTGATGAAACGGGACGAAACCGATGGGAGTCCGGTGATTACGAGGCAGGGTTTCCAGTTCTTGCTGTTGGACACGCAGGCACAGGTGTGGCACTTTATGCTGCAGTACTTGGACACTTGCGAGGCGCGTGGTCTTGATTTGGCCGAATGCCTTTCGATGTTATTCCAGTTGAGCTTTTCCACGCTGGGTCGTGACTACAGTTCGGAAGGGTTGAGCCAAGGTCTTTTGACGTTCCTTCAACATCTGCGAGAATTCGGACTCGTCTACCAGCGCAAACGTAAAGAGGGGCGGTTCTACCCAACTCGACTAGCGCACAACATTACCTCCCGCAATGCCGTTCCGACGATTCAGGAGGACGGGTCGGCGGCCCAGGACAAGGGCTACATTGTGGTCGAGACCAATTACCGCGTGTACGCGTACACGGATTCCAACCTGCAGGTTGCACTGCTGGGACTGTTCACCGAGCTGTTGTACCGCTTTCCTAATTTGGTGGTCGGCGTGCTGACACGGGACTCGGTCCGGCAGGCGTTCCGCGGAGGCATAACGGCCGATCAAATCATCAGCTACCTCGAGCAGCACGCACATCCGACGGTGAGTTAGGGCCAAGCTTACGTTTTTACGTTTAAATCAAGTTCAATTCCTTCTCCCCAGATGCACAACGTCGAGCAAACGATCAACACCAAGTCGGCCCTGCCGCCGACCGTCGTCGACCAGATCAAGCTGTGGGAAAACGAACGGAACCGGTTCACGTACACCGAGGGCGTCGTGTACAACCAGTTCCTGTCGCAGGGCGACTTCAACACGCTGCGGGACTACGCCCAATCGATCGGGGTGATGATCTGGCAAAACGAGCGCACGAGAACCATGGTCGTGACGAAGAATGGCCACGACGACGTGAAAAAGTTCTGGAAGCGATACTCCAAGGGCGGCGGGTAAGGGAAGTGTGTGTGGGGAAATAAAGTTGATCTTTACATTTAAGCTAAGTTTATTGCGCATTTCTTGCTGGTTTGCTTCGACTCGGTATCACTGCCCCCGGGGAAAGTTTTGCAGTGCAGGCACGTAAAATTCAGTACAATGCTTGGTAATCGGCAGGATGTGGTAAATACAAATGACACTCTCGAAACTGGTACACGCAGGGCAGCAACACTTGGAACTTGTTATTTTCTGTTTCTACCTCTAAAATTAACATTTCTAGTTCTGTAAGATTCTGGAACCGATTCGCGCGACATGCTCTAGAATGGCACATTCTTAAACAGCAGAACGAAATCCTTTAAGTAATCAGGCTGAAGATTTAGCAAAGTCGTCTTTGGCGACTCAAGTTAATGAAATAGTGGGAACACTCTTACAAGCTAACCAAAAGAAAACCTTAATATCCAGTACTCCAAAAAAAACCCATCTCACTGAACGACGGTCTGCTGGGTAAGGTAGGTGAGCAGCGCTTGCAACCGCTTCTTGATCGTCTTCTGGTCGTCCAGGGTGCAGCCGAGCAGGGCCGACTCGAACTTTTTGTCGGAACACATGGTGGGATCGAGCAGCTCGGAGTAGCTGGCCGAGCTGTCGGACGTGCTGCACGCGTTCAGAAACTGCTGGCAGCGCATCCGCGACAGGACCGAGTCGGGGCCGGAAATGACGGCGTCGATCAGGCTGTTGACGTGGTGCAGCGAGTCCTCCTGGGCGCGGTCCCGCACGGTGCAGACGCTCAGCTCGACCGTCGACAGGCGGCCGCTTATCCGCTGGACGTAGCAGTTGATCTCCTCGCGCTCGTCTGCAAGAAAAAACATAATTATATGTTACAGTTGAGATAATTTAAACGCTGATATTTCATTCATTTGCTCAATAGTTCAACTACCTTCATCGGAGGTGACATTGGGTCTGTGGGGTGAGATTGGGTCATACAAAAGTGCAATGGCATGACACCCCACACTGACTAAAATCTTGTCCATGCCTTTTGGTTATGTCTCTAACATACTATCTTGTACTTTTTTTGACTCGAATTCTACGGCACTAGCCGCATGGATTTTGTCCAGGTATGTTCTATTCGACCTAGTATTCGGCTCAGTTTGGGGACCCACAAATTCCTGTTGAAAATTATAAAGTTTTGTGAAATCCTTCAAAAGTTCTGCTTAAAATACAATTTTGGTTAATCAAAAAGTACGGAGCTCTGAAGGAACGTTTAAAAACGTTTAAATTTTGAAGTTCAGAGGGTGACCACTCAAACCCCATTTTCATATTCTCGACTTTTTCACGACTTTTCCAGAAACTCTAATAATAGCCATTTATTATCTTAAAAAAATGATTCCAAACAAAAATCAAGCTGTTGACAATTTTCAAAAAATGCAGAAACATAAAAACAAATAAAAAAAAACTTCAATTTTGATTCAGATACAGAACTAATTGTTTATGTTTTTACTACTATGTTTTTTTCTTTGAAAATAACTGGATGCTTAACAATTCTAATAATTTCAATGTTTATTTTTTAAATTGGTAAGCGTAAGGATACTTTGTTTCAACTGAAAATGGCAAAAAAATAAAGATAACTTCATTTATTTATTTTTAAATCAAACAGCGTTTAAATCATGATTACTGTTATTATTCTATCAAAGAATTCAGAAAAAATATCTGAGAATTCGGTTTAAATATGTTTTTGCCAAGTTGTAATTTTAATTTTGTTAATTTTGATATTGAATTTTTGAATCAATGTTGATTTGTCTCGTTGTCAGTATTTAACTGTATTTGTATCCAAAATGTTTGAAGAGACAAATTCATTAAAGATATTTGAAATAACTCAAACCAATATTTATTTCTTGGATTTCTTTTTAATGCAAGTTCAATATTTTTTCCATGTTTCCAAAAGGTAAAACAGTTTTTCCATTTTTTTTCATTCAGAATGAATAACGATTGAATCTTATTCGATATTTTTATTCGCAATTCGCAATTCGCAATTTTCAGTGTAAGAACGGGCCTTGACCGATCTTATGCACTAGGTTCCCGACGAACACGCACTGCCCTTACACCTACATCTCACCCTTGCTCTGAGTCAGTACGAGCAGCACGCTAGAACACGCTTTGAGTGTTCGTGCCAGGCATGCACACCTTCTTTTCCGGTTACGCATTTTAACTCGGCCGGGGGTGGTACATTACGTAGGGTTTGATGTAAGTATAAGCGCCTAACCATTTATAGTGTGCCTAACAACTTTCATTAAAGCAAAAACTGTTTTATTTTTAGTTTGAATTCAAAAACTAATTGTTATTTACTGTGTTTTGTTTTCTCCTGAAATCTTCCCTATTGTTGAGTCTGTTTATCTGTTGCTATTTCTTTTGTCGCGGTGTTTTGTTACAATTTTTGGTCCTAAGCATGTTATAAAAGTTTACTAAAAATACAATAGTAATATTTGTGTTAATTCTTTGATCACTCCAAAAATTGAGTAAGGGCTAGAACCTCATTTGTTTGAAGAAAAAGGTGAAGATTGAAAACAATGGACAGTGAAAGAAATATACTATTTGAAGAATCAATAGAATCAATAGTAATTTATGAAGTAGATAAAGAAATAAACAATAATTAATAAATAGAGGTAACAAACAAGCTTAGATTGTATTGAGGGCAATTTATAGGGCAGATGAAAAATTATTCAAATAGACAAATAAAGAAAAGGCACATGATAAACAAAATTGACATCGCTGCCAAATTAAGGGAAAGCAAAAAGTATGTTACAGCAGCATCAATTGGTAAAAAAGAGCGAAAAAGCGTTGAGAAATAAGAGAATCAAATGAGTAAAATCGAAATCAAATGGAGGATAGTAAACAGAAGCCGCGTTAGAAAATCAGTGAAACAAAATAAACAGAAGATAGGTGGTAGATGAAATGGAAAGAAGAGAAACCCCGTTGTGCGATGTTTCAGGTACATCCACAGCAGTTGACTCAACATACTGCGAATCAAAACAATACCGTCTACAATCACAAATTACTTCCCTTTCCCACATTGTCGCGCCCCTTTCTTTTAGCCGTCTCGACTTTGACCCACGGTGGTCAAAGGTTTACGATCCGTTTCCACAGGCCACCAGCTAGGTCATCATGAAAACCAAGCCAACGTGGAGGTAAGAAAATAGGACACTTGCAAGGAACCAGAGCTATACTGTCTTGATCAAGTATGATCTAACAGGACTACGGACGTAGTCAGTGACGCTCCTTCCAGGATGTTCCTCGCCTGAGCGTCAACTGAAGAGGTATCATCAGCATCATTCGCACTTGGCCTGCTATTCGATATTTTTATTTAAATAAAAAAAAAAAAGTTTTCCGATGACTGAATATTGATTTAAGGGAAATTTTCGTATTTTTGACAGGTTAAGCACACGCTCCTAACTCCGTCCGATTTGCTGATTTTCACTATTTAAACAACTTATTTAGCAAAACTATATATAGAAACTTGCTTGCTCATTTCCTATTGAGCTATTAATCACTCGATTTTAGTTGAAAACGCATTTTATGAGCTGTAATTGAACGTTAAAGTTCTGGTATGGCAACATTAGAGGTACGACTTAATTAGATGCTGTTCCCCTACTCATACTCACAAAAAAGTTCAAGAGAAACTTTTGGAAAAAAATTGAAATGACATAATGAAATACAAAAATAAACCATTTTTGGAATCTTTTTTCTAATAATCGATCAATGTGACAAAATGAAACAGAATCATAACTTTAGGCTGGCCATAATGGTTGAAATCATGCTCTATTCCTATATTGGTTTTTTGTAACATTGTTCTTGTTTGATAAACTAAAATTCTGGAGCAACACGAGAAAAGGGCGGATAAGCATTTTGACAGTTTGAACTGTTTTGCTTTTTCTCAAGCTTCAGGTAACTTATTCTTAAAATTCGAAATGGGAGGCAATAGCTGACCTCCCCGCTACCATTTACCACTATGGGTTTTGTAAAATAATTGGGTCCTAAAATGAAGCTTAGATTGCTGATATTATTGTTTACAGCGATAAAGCTTATTTTTCTGAGTACAATGACCCTTTGTACGACCACAAAGAGTTTAAAATTGATTTTTAAATCAATTTTGAAAAATTAACCTAACGGTCTTTCTTGACAGAAAAGCTCCTACTTGACAGCTCGTTCCAAGGGGACCATAGTTAATCCATCGAAAAAATGTTGTCTAGTCAAAAAAAAAAAATTTTGCATTAAAATGAAAAAAAGTGATCAGAAATGGTTTTTAATCGTGTTTTTTACCGTTGTACATAAAAATTGACACAGGGCTTTAGTACCGAATTGCCCATTGCCTGGGAAATTGCAAAATAGCTGCAGCTGTCAAAATGCTTATGCGCCCTTTTCAAATGTTGCTCCAGAATTAATAAAAATCTTTCGATTTATTAAAAAAAAAATCTGTGTCAAATGCATCCAATATTTAATAGGATTATTAATGTCTTAATAACCTTCGCATTATCCGATCTGCAAAAAATAAATAAATAAATAACCTTCGCATTATCAAATAGATTGAAATTGTGAAAGGAACCTTAAATTTAAAGAGTGCAATAATTCAATCATTGAGTGAATTCAATTTGAGAATTGTATAAAATATTACAAAATTAGAAAATAATTTTCAAACAAGTGTGCTTGGGATTCCCGACTTTTCGACAAAAAATCACAAATTCCCGACTTTTCCCGATTTTTGGCGGATTTTGACAAATTCCCGACTTTTCCGGCTTGAGTGGCCACCATGAGGTTCTAAAATTCTTAAATTTATTTTTTTTTTACATTTTTGACGCCATCTCAGATAATAGAAAATTTTTGGGGTCATTTTTGAGAAAAATTAAAACTCATGACTCGATGTTAATAAATGAAATTTTGGCGAGTACCTCTCGTAATCAATATAATATTTAAATGATTAATATTAATAAAGCAATATTAAATTATTAGATATTTGATTTTTTGAATAGCTAAATTTTAAATTGTTTTATTTTCTGAATTTTATGCTTTTATTTGAATTCAAGAATATTTGATTTTATTTATTTAATATTTTTGGATGTTTGTAATTTTATTTTTTTTTATTTTCGAATTTAAATCGTTGATTTTTTTTTAATTTCTATAGTTCCGATTTTTTTAACTTTTACTTTAAGCTGTTGCAAATAATTTTCAAAATTTGTGTCTCTCTCCCATTAAAAAAACGATCTGCAAAATCATACAGCAAAAACATATTTTTCAATAAATTTCAAAATTCTATGTAATTTTAAATGCAATTAGCTGAAAACAATTAAAAGTGCATTCCCCTGCATTTATAAGTAACAAGAGTTAATTTTAAAATATTATGACATTTAGTGAATTTTCGATATAAAGTAGGAGAACAGCATCTAATTCCAGCGTGCCTCTAATTTTGCCATATCAGCACTTTGACATTCAATTACAGTCATTAAAGGCGTTTTCAATTGAAATCCAATGATAAATAGATCACTCGGAAGCGATCAGGTAAGTTTCTATCAACAGTTTTACAAATAACTTGTTTAAATAGTGAAAATCTGCAAATTGGATGGAGTTAGGAGTGAATGCTTAACTTGCCCAACATTTTTCAGTTTTTTTTTGTGATTTTTTGAGAGTGTTTGCTTCATCATTAAAAAAAGGCGGAAAATTTATCAATTTTTGGCGCGTTTATAATGTAAAATTGGCTCAAGAGTTCAAATTTAATAAAAATATCATCAAAAAATTAGATCTAAGGGGTCTCCTGAGCAAAAACAAGTTGTATGTTAATCAAATAGGGCACTTTTGGAGTTTTAGTAAATTCTTAATTTTTAGATCACAGATCGGAAAAAGGCATAAAACTTCAGGAATGTTTTTTTCGTAAACTCATTGATATTTTGCAAATTTTTGGTGTAGCTTGTACGGTATGAAGCACTTTGTGATAATTTTCACTTCACAAATTTGAAAAATAATTTACTTCGCAATTTTTAAAAATAGGCATGATTCTGATTTAACCAATTGGGATACTATACACCTAATTTTGTTGCATAGATGGTGCTCTTAGACATTTTATGACATTTATGAATTTTACTTTAGTTCCGTAGAAACTTTTCAACAGGTCGAAACCTTGATTGTAAACAAACTTTTGCTCAAGTGCTAGTTCACGTTAAGTTTGGGTAGGTTTACAATGAAGATTCGATGGTTGAACGTTAATGGTTAACTATTTGCGTACCGATTTCTCCCACTTCCCGCATTGGAGTGCTCATTTTTGGCCCAGATGCACAGATTGGTTTTTAAACTTGGTAGTTTCAAGGATATGGAGATTGTCAATCTCAATCATTTGAATTAAATTAAAAAGTTTAATAAATAATTAAAAATTCGTCAGAAACGTTGGCAACACAGAAGAGTAACTCTACAATTTTTTGTTTGTTTTGGCAAAGAAAAAAAATGTTGCTCAAATTTAATCTGTTTCACCATTTATATCCGATCTGATTAAAACAAATTAATCATCATTTTGCTCTTACAAAATTAATAATAAAGTAGTGAGCATAAAAAACAACATATCGGTGTGCATTGACGATCCCAAGCATCAATGCACGTATTAGTACAATTGCGCGCACTTGACCTCGATGCTCTTATTCACAAACAACGCCAAGTACAACCCGCATCAGCTCCATCCAACTCAATGCAAAACAATGCACCGCTCTGACAAACTAACTGATTGACACCGATGTCACCCTCAGGTGCTTTTTATAGCTCTGCAACATCATGCGAGGTGGGCAAGTCTGCGTACCACTTTAGCGCCTTCTCTGTCCAAATTTACTTGCTTTGCCACAATCCCAAAATAAGATGAATCATTTCCGTTCGCGTTTTTTTTTCTTTTTCGACAGCCTCCCACACAATTTCTACCTTTTCACACATCTTTTTGATCGCGAGCACCATTTCTCAACCTCTAAGAACACTCGACCCCAATTTGATCGCCCCACCAAATACGGCGCCTGGTACTCACTTTCGTCCAGCCCCGTCAGGTATTCGTTGTTCCGCAACAGGTCCACCGACATCGCGAGAAAATCTTTCTTTTCCTGCAGAACGAGCGCCTCCTTGCGAAGCTTTTCCACCTTCGAGTCCAGCTGGTCCAGAATGCCGATGAACCTAAAACGGGCAGCAAAAGTTGACGCGCATTAGACTTGCTTTGGAAAGGTTGAAGGACGATGACGAAGCTGGGCTGAGCTGTCTTAGTCTTGGGACCACCACCTTTCCATCGGTGGTTTGCTGTGCCAGTGGGTGTTGGAGTCGTCTACGCGGGGCATCACCATCCAGGAGGACGATCCGGCCACAGCCGCCACTCCGCTTCCACTTGGTCCGCCGCCAAAATCCGGTGCAACCGTGTCCACTTCCATACCGTCGTCGTCTTCGGCCGTAGATTGTTGAAAGTTGTCTTGTTTAAATCTCGCTGTCGGAATCATGTACTCTCACGCGCGCACGGTTCTTGTACGCACACCAGTTCACAACGCGACGACCGAAAACAACACCACGACTACAGCGCTAAGGCGTCGAAAATCTGCAACGAGAGAGATAAGAAATGCGCCGATCAATGCAACAATTACCTAGGCGTACTGGTCATGCCAGTGGACGGATCGAAACCGTTGAACTCGGCGTCGAACTGCTTGTCGAAGCGTGACCGCTTGGCGGCGCACCTGGCCCACGAATCGTCGGCCATGGCCACCTGGAACTCCGCGGGACTTAAGCTGAACTCAAGTTCAAAACTTCTAGCATCTTCGACGAGGTCGCGCGCACCAACCTTCGCCAATTGTTCAAAATCAACCTTAAATCCCCCTAATTCAACCACCAATCGATGAAGTGTGGCCGCAGGCCACAACCTTCGCTAAGAACCAGTCCGGATACCCCCCAAAAAGCCACAAAACTTAAGCCGTACAAGCCAAACCGAAACGAAACGGAGTCCGTGCGCCCGAAAGATACTCCCGACTGCCAGAAAATCTCTAGAAATTTCTGTTGAATTACCTTCTTGTGCAGCCTCGTTCGTTCGTTCGTACGCCAAGCAAACGCGTTTTTTATGCTGTGTCAGCTGTGTGTATTGTATTGGCGATTGGGAACCCATACCTACAGAGAGACAGGGAGAGAAGACTGGCCTCTGCGGTGTTGGTGATTGGGAGAATCTGCCCTCCCCGCCCCCCTGAGTTTCGGGGACTGGGAGTAGGAAGTGTGCAATAATTACTGCATTGTTATTACAATGTAGCACAATGTTTTGAACAAAGTTAAAATTTATATTGAAAAAATACGGCGAAAAATCATCAAAAAAATGTTTAGGCTGAAAATTTACAGGAAAAACTTTAAATTACATTAAAAAAAAAATTATCAAGATATGAATGCCTTATTCTACAAACATTACTCTTCAAACAAGTATTTTTTTGTATTCTTTTTATTTTAGATTTTTTGTTTTGTTTTTTAACTACAGTCCAGACTCAATTATCCGAAGGCCTCGGAAAAATTCACTTCGGATAATCGAATCACGATTTTTTTGGTTGTTGTTTAATTATTGATTGTCGACCTTAGGAATGACCCCTAAACTCCGCTAAAATGATTTAGAATTGTTGAATCCAAGATATGGCGGCCAAAATAGCGGTGAAGCAATATTGAAAAAAAAAAAACATTTTATTTTTTAATAGGCAGTAACAACTCAAATTTGGGTCGCAGCACTCGAATTTTATGTTAGAAACAAAAAAATGAAAAAATACAAAAAAACTCAAAAAAAAGTTAAAAAAAATTATTACAAGACATGATATGAACAGATCAATGAAAAAACTGTTTTAAAATGCATTTTACACCTGCCCAGTTTTTAGCAATCATTAGTTTTCAAAATATTTAAGTATTAACAAAAAAAATGTTGCCGTAAAAAAAATTTGTTTGCGTTGCTGTACAACGGAGTTTCAC
This sequence comes from Culex pipiens pallens, assembly GCF_016801865.2. Taxonomy (NCBI): domain Eukaryota; kingdom Metazoa; phylum Arthropoda; class Insecta; order Diptera; family Culicidae; genus Culex; species Culex pipiens. Next base: position 204,589,617 of record NC_068938.1, read on the forward strand.
AAAAAAAATCAAATACTTTTGATCGATCCCAATCCCTCTAAATATGTTTTAAAAGCAGGAAAATGCATATAAATTTGTTTTCGGTCGATTACACTTCTATTTTCATTGAAATTTTCAAGTTTTTTGAAAAACATATTTTTTTTGCCGACTGATTTTTTGGACCGATTTTGAAGGAGGGCCGGGGGGGGGGGGGCGACATACTGCCTTAGTAGTTTTTTGAATTTTATTACTTATTAATTGCCGTTTTTAACTTTTTGCATTTTTTAGATTAATTATATCTTTTGATTTTGTTTAGCTATTTAACTTTAAGGATTTTTTTAGATTTTGTTTAGCTATTAAAGTATAAGGATTTATGTTTTCGCTGAGTTTCGCTATTAAATTAGCTATTAAAGTTTAAGGATTTATGTTTTCGCTGAAGTTTCTAATTTGCTGAATTTTATTTTTTATATTTTTTTCAATTTCTTTTTTTTTCCATAGGATCCTTAAGCGCTAAGTAAATTTTTATGTACAACAGTAAAAACATGAAACCATTTCTGATCACTTTCTTCCATTTTTATGCAAAAAACGATAAATCAACTATGGCCTTTTTGGAAACAACTGTCACATAGAACTTTTTCTGTCAAGAAGTAAATTTTTGAAAATTTAACTTAAAATCCATTCTAAATCCTTTGCGGTCGTACAAAGGGTCATTGTAAGCTTTATCGTTGTGAACATTAATATCTTCAATTTAGGATTAATTTTAGGACCCAATTGCATATTTTTTTAAATCTTTCAAGATTTAAAAAAATGAAACATTCTTGATTTTTTAATTTTTAATATTTTTATTGTATTGTTTCGTTTATTTTGAGTGTTTATAATTTTCTGAAGCATATAAATTTTTCATTCCAATTTAACGTTTTGTTTTTTTTATTTAATTTTTTTATTTAGGTATTTTTTAAATTAGGTTCAAAATTATTTGATTTTTTTTCGTACAGCCGCTTATTTTGCTTAAAAAGCAGAACTCTCAAAAGGTCGAAAAAATAATAATTATGATTTTTTTTTTTGTTCAAATTTTCATGATTTAAAAATGCAATAATTGGTCAAAATATATTTTTTTGTAGAAAATATAATAAAATAAATTAAAAGCCAGAATTTCAACATTATACATCCGTAAAGTTGATTTGCAATCATTGGTATAAAAAAATGTAAGACCTTATGAAATCAAAAAAAATACAAAAAATCAAATGATTTTTGAACAAAAAAACAAAAAATCGAAAAATATTTGCGATACTTGGATATTTTTTGTAATCCTTTATTTTTGTATTTGGTATTTTAAAACACCCAAATTAATTTATATTTTATATATTTGGATTAAAAACAAGCTGGACTAATACATTTTATAAGCATGAACAGCGGAAAACAAAACTAAACCAGCCAAAAGTAGGGCAAAGAACCATCTGACAGCATTTTTCCAGCTGGTTATTTGGTAAAATTAACTAACTTTTAGCTAAATTCGTAAATTCGTTCGAACTGCCAAAAGGGGGAATTTTTAAAAATTGAATCATTTGAACCAAAACATGTTGATGGAAAATTTACTAAATTAGGACTTTTTATAAGTCTACTCATATAGAACTTTGGATTACGTTTACATTAATCAAAAGAAAAATTTCAGATTTTTCTTTAACAATGTCTATCCATTTGTTATCATCGAGCTCTATGATAACAAAAACAGCAAAAGAATCGCGCGTCTTAACAACCACATCCCCAACTGATAACAGTTTGAATCGACATCCCCGTTTCTCAGAGATCAATCTTCTTTTCGGCTTGCACCCGAGAGCCACCCCACTTTTGTTTTGATTCTCTACCTCCCCCTCTACTCCTACCTATCATCTGTTTTCAACCCGCGGAGAGTCTCTCTGAGAGAGAGTAGCTATCAGCTGAGTTTGTGTGCAGCCAGCTGCACGCAGGTTACCATGGGCACACTAGTGTGAGTGACACATTCGACTTTTCTTTTTTCCTCTTGTGCAAAATCGAACTCTGGCGAAAATCAAGAAAATGCAACTTTTTCCTTCACGTCTTGCGTAAGCTTTCGACGCGAGTCCACTGGCACTGACGGAAACCGTAGCTTACGGTAGGTTCCGGAATGAAGCGCTTACCTTTGGTGGGAACTTTCCGGAGGACTAGAATATGGGGCACTGTTTCTGGCACCAAACGCAAACTGATTCTGACGGACGGGACGGAGAGGAACAGACAAACTGGAGGAGAGAGCGAGAGAAGTGGTGTGTGTGCGTGAGAGGATGAGATCATGCGAAAGAGAGGACAAAAGCGAGAGGAGAGAGAGTGATAGTTCTCTCTGTTTACGATTCGGGGGTGGGACATAAATTCGGTAGGGCATGAATTTGAAAAATAAATATTAAATTTTAATATAATTTAAAATTAATTCTTAAGAAGCGGATATATTTTTTAATACCTACTACTATTTTTATAATAATTGCCAGTTTTAACAAAAATAATCTCCCACAAAGTTAATTTTCTATTATTTTTCATTATATAGAAAAATTAAAATACACAGGAAAATCCGTAAAAAATACATGCATTCAATACATGTTGTTCAACCAATCGAGTTCATGTTTGTGATTTGAAATCAACAGATTAAACGTACACGGATATTTCATTGTAATTGTTTTCAAATGCATTTAACGAAAGTTTATGGCAAAAGGTTCCTAAAAGCAATTCTTAAAGACCAAATATTTGATATTTGAGTGCATTCCGTTATTCCAACAGTAAACTCCAAAGCCTGAGCGATTCCTACCCTTCCGCAATGTTTTTCGACCAGTCTCAAAACAAGTTTACGCAGTGCTTAATACAAACTCCTTACTCAGCAAAACAATAGCGTTGCACTTGCTTCTCGCGCTGCGGTCAAAGTCAATGCCGTGCCGTCGCCTGGGCTTTGAACCTTTTCCAGCGAAACTACCGCTTCTTCAGTCTAGCAGTTCAGTTCGTTGAGAAAAGATGGCAAAATCGTTTTCGAGAACAATTTTAGGATTCTGGTTGGTCACGTGCGCCACCAGCTGGGATCTGTCCAGTGTTGGAGTTGAGGAGTTTTCGTTGAAGCACGTGTCCCTGTACAAATCACGGGCTTTCCTGACGATTGAGCATGCGAATGGTGGGTTGAGTTTGAAATTGCAATTTGAGACAGATTTTTAAACTGGTGTGAATATTGTTTTAGTTACTCTCGTGGAAGCATCGTGGCCGGAGAACAAACTCGGCGTTCGACCGAGAATCATTTCCGACAATAATGGAGAGCTGAACAGCGGATGTGAAGGTTTGAAGAAGGTTATTTGGACCGATGTGGATCCGGTGGGTCGACTGTGGATTTTGGATCGTGGCGATGAGCAGTGCAATCCAAAGTTGATCATCAGCAGCTTGATATTTGCAAGCAGTAAAGAAATTCGCTACGACTTTAGCGATTCCAGTAGAGAGCTCCATTCGATCGTGGTCGATCCCATTCAGGCCAGTGATGGAGACACGCGAGCTTTTGTAACGCTCGAGAACACCGATTATTTGCTATTTTTCTCGTTATTTAAACAAGCCGTTGGGAAGCTGCAATTTGAGTAAGTTATTTTGAAATTCAAAAGATATCCCAATTTGCTAATCACATCTTCCAAACAGAAAGAAAGACTTCTCTCGGATCACTCCGATTTCCCTGTCCGAGGTGACCATCAACCAGAATCGCCTCTACATCTCGGACAGCCTAACGGGAAGGTTATTTTCCCTACCAGTGAAGACCATCCGCCAGCTTACCTTTCCCCAGGACGACGTTCAGAAAATGGTCATGAAGACCAACGTGACCTACCTGGGGCGATTGCTGGGACGCGCCAGTGGGTTAAAGCTCGATCTCCGGGACAACCTGTTCTACATCATTCCACGGGACGGGGCCATCGTAAAGTGGAAACCGGGCCGAGCGTTGAAGGCCGAGAATCACTTGGTTATTTTTCAACGTGAAATCAACGTCAGTCAGGTTATACTGGGAGGGCCAGGAAAGACGTGGGCCGTTGCCAGTCAGATTGCCACTGATGAAACGATGCGGCATTGTGTACGAATAAATTCTTGATCTGTAAATGTTAATTGTGTTTCTTTTAATGGTTTGAAAACGGCCTTGTTGAAAATATATTTCTATTGCAAATTCGATTTTTATGCAAAATTAAATAATTTGACAAGTTATTTCAAAATTGATTTAAAAATAAATTGTGTGATCAATTATATCAGAAATTTCAGCTTAATGATAGCACCTAATACATTTAATTGTTTTGATTTATTTCAATGCGAATTAAAATAACAAAGTTTATACTAAAAATCCAGATCAGATCATCATAAGGCCAAATCTAAAAACTCAGTTCCTTTTAATATCGAAAATTAAAAGGACGAATTTATGTATAACCCATGATGAAATAAAATGGAGGAATGACAAAAAAAAATAGAAGTTAACTTAACTTTGTCGTAAAAAATCTGAAATTTAGAAAATAAGAACACAAAAATACACAAAATTTACAAAAACTAAATTATTAATGAAAAAGACAAAATAAAAATTGAAAAAAATAATGTCAAGCAATTTCAAATTTTAAAAAAATCAAAATTCCATAATAAAAATATATAAAAATATTCGAAAATATAAAAATCCCCAAATTAAGAAAAAAAAATCCAATAAAAAATATATAGAATCAAAAACTCTAAAATATAGAGCTTAACAATATCAAAATAACTAAAAATTTAATAAAAAAAATTAAAAGCGTACTTTGAAGAAATGATGTTAACTATGCCGCAAAAAAACGGAACTTTAAAAATTGAAAATAACAGAAAATCAAAAATTATATAAATAAGAAAAAAAAAGTAATAAATAAAAAACAATTATAATTTCAAGCAATTACAAATCAGAAAAAATACAAATCCCAAAAATTAAAAAGAAATCAAAAAATATATAAAAAAATCGAAAATAAAAAAAGTCCAAAATTGAGAAATTTCAGAAGGGACCATCCATAAACCACGTGGACACTTTATTAGGAATGTCGTATCCCCCCCTCCCCCCCCCCCCCCCTTCGCAATTCGCAATTCACCATTTTCAGTGTAAGAACGGGCCTTGACCGATCTTCGTGGACAATTGTCTATAAAAAAAACATGTGGAGCTTGTGCAATCGCCACAACCCCCCCCCCCCCCCCCCGGCCTCTAAACTGTCCACGTGGTTTGAAGATGGTTGCAAACTAGCAAAAAAAATCAAAAGAAATAAATAAAAAAACGAAAATCTACAATTTTTAAGTTTAAAGCTTTAAATATGCTTCATAAACTTAAAAATTTGAGATTTTCGTATATTTAAAAAAAATTAAAAGCGTACTTAAAAGAAATCTTATATTTTTTTGTCGCAATAAAATCGCAATAAATTTTTCTCACAAAACTCGTAGTGTTAAACAATAGCTGGCCTCCATTGCTACCTTTAAACACTGCGAGTTTTGTTGAATAGTTAGGAAAAAGCAAAATAGTTCTAGCTGTAAAAATGCTTATGCGCCCTTTTCAAATGTTACTCCAGGAATCTACAGATTTTTTAAAGGTCCTATAAACTATTTCGTTTCATATGTTTATAAGACCTTTTTTTATTTAAAAAAAACTCTAGAAATATAAAAAAAAAAACAGAAATATGAAAATCCGAAAATTATGAAATTAAACAATTTAAGAATTAAAAATTCAAAACAGCGAATAATTTTTAAAATTCAATAATTAAAGGATAATTAGGTTTGCGAATTTAAAAATTTTGAGGATTCAAGAATAGGGGGATGGCGTCGCTATTTTTAGACCACGTTTTCCACTTTTTCTCATCGAAACCGACTACTTTATCGAGTTGGGTGGTGACGCGCGGTCAATTATGTGGCATTGTGTGTGAAAAGAAAAGAATTTTATTTCGTGTTTCATCCTGATTGGCTTGCTCAAGTCCTTCCTACATCATCGTTGATCGGGAGGCACGACGTCGTGTAAATTGTTGCATTAAAATAAGTTTAAGTATTACTGTAAATGACTGTAAAAAAGTCCTTCCTATATCATCAATGTCGTCTGGGTAATTGTGATGAAAAATTACATTTATTCAGTATTTAAATACCTGTGCGCGAGTGTTTTGGTGTGCTAATTAGAAAGACCTTCCAATAGCATCGTTGCTCGGAAGGCTCGCCGACGGGTTTGTTATGAAAGTCCTCCCCATAGCATCGTAGCTCGGGAGGCATCGAAAAACCAATACCTTATCCTACTAACCCAAAAAAAAAAAATAATCACGTGATGCTTGAAGGAGATGCTGTGGATTCAACGGTCTCAAGCGGTATCAACAAGTATATAGCGAAAAACTATGTGCTTGATGAGTCTGCAACTTCAACTATCGGACTAACATTCCTCCCTTTTGTTGAACTGCAGGCTTCTTGGGAGGGCGCCGGTATTGACTAATAAAGTCGGGGTCTTCAGGGGTTAAACAGTGAACGGATGGTTGGCTCCCACTGATCATTTTTGATTCATTGTTTAACTTCAGCTGATCTGTCAATAACGGAGTAGCAGCTCATTGGCAGTCAACCATGCTCATGCTCATGCTCATGCTCATGCTCATGCTCGAAACCGACTACTTTATCGACTTCATTTTGCTGGGCGAGATAGGACGCCGTCTATTTTTAGACGATGACTCAGCACTTTTCCACTCTTGCACTTATAAAAACCAGGTGGCAGCACGATGTAACGCCACGTCCCTATGCTGATACGTTTGAGGTGGAATGACCCATGCTTAGGGTAGGTATCAAAGGAAACTTTTGAGCTTCCGAAGTCCGAAGTTCGATTATCCGAAGGTTTGTATGGGACTTCGGATAATCGAATCAGGAACAAAAAAAAATCAAAATTTGTCTTTTCTTACTTTTAACATCAAATTCGAGTTTTGCGACCCAATTTAAGTCAAATTTGAATGGTTGATGATTTTCAATATTTTTCGCCACCATTTTGGCGCCATCTTGGATTTAAAATTTTAAAATTACTTTAGAGTAGTTTAAGGGTCATAATTATGCTCAACAATGAAAAATAAGACAACGAAAAAAAATTTGTTCATGATTCGATTATCCGAGTCTGGACTGTATTTTAATTTATTTTTGTTCAGTTTCTTACAACTTTGGAACTGAAATTTTGTTTATTGTTAAGACATTCTAGGATTTTTTTTTTGAAAGGTCCTATAAGCTATTGTTAGGGTTAGTGAAATTCCACGATTTCGCGGACAGCGTGAAATCCGCGAAATTAGTCTTTTTCCGCGAAATCGCGTGAAATTTTATGTTTGTGTGAAACTGTAACGATTTATCTCAAAATATTTTATTATACTTAAATAGGAATGAACATAATTTTAAGAATTTTACTGTAGAATTGAGCGAGCGAATACCCTTGTTCAATTACTAATACAGGGTTAGTGAATTTCGATGAATTTATAAAAAATTTCAAATCATTTTCAATATTTCATCCATAAAGACTATTTCTGAAAAAAAAATTCAATTGAAAAGCTTAATATACCATTTGAAGAATTGTTTAGATTTTAGAAACAAACAAAATATAGTAATATTTTTTCGCTTTAGTAAAATTTTACTACAATTTTATATAAAATGTAAAATTTCATAAAAAAATTAGAAGAAATAAGCTTTGTTTTATCCAAAATTATAGGAAGAGTATTTTTTATTTTTGAAAAAATTTCAGATTTTTTTTCGAAGCCCTGTTTAATTTTAACGATATTTGATTATTTTGGTGGATAATTCCCGTGAAAGTTCAATATGCCACCTGTTATTTGTTTTCTGTTCTCATTTACAAATTATATTTTTTTGCCTATTGATGTTAAATTTAGTTTTTGAAGAGAGAGATGAAATCCTTAAAAATTATTTTGAATGGGCTGAATGTCGCAGAAAATTCAAACTATTTTACTCATTTTGGCTGGACAAGATTGTTGAATCTTGCTGTGATATGAAATTCAATAAACTGTAAACTGATAAAACAGAAGCAAATCAGCGAAAACGTTTTTGCTTTATTAGTCGAATATTAAAAAAGTAGTTCATTAAATGACATTTTGTTTTAAAATTTAAATAAAGCTCATCTATTGACCAGGTGGAAATATTTTTGAAAATTAATATTTTTTTTTGTGTCAGGTTCAAATTTAGTGAAGATTTATTTAGTTTATTGAATGAAGTATAAATAGTAATTTCTGTGATTAAAACAAAAGATTTTCAGAGTTATTTTAGCATTTTTCACGTTCCGCGAAATTTGCGTGAAATTTAGTGTTTTGAAATCGAGGTCCCCGTGAAATTAGTTATTTTCGAGCGTGAAAAATCACTAAGCCTAGCTATTGTGTTTCATAAGTTTATAGGACCTATTCAAAAAAAGAACTCTAGATATTCAAAAATTCAACAGTCGGATTTTCTGTAGTTTGATTTAAAAGAAAAGGACAGGATTAAACAAAACAAAAACATGCCAGCTGATAACAGAAAGCCGGCATAAATAACTGGACTTCACCAACACGAACCCATATCGATGTAGATGTGACATGCGTGAAAATAACTGTTTTTGTCGTGTTTTGTTGTTATCGATACGTTCCATTCATAAAAATACAACACAACAAAGCCCAACAACAACAAACTCTGACAGTTCGACGCTGCTGTCAAAAATTTTCACTTCAAACCTGCCAGACTTGCATCGAACAACAAACCCTCTTGTTCTGCTGTGCTGTGAATCGGATTGTCGCGCCGGAACCGGGAGATGTCGTCGTTCCACCGACGGTGCGGCAAGCGCATCACGCTGGCCAACAACAACCGGACGGCGATGCGGAACATTAGCGAGTTCAACCACGGGCTGGTGCTTAGTTCGGAACCGCTCAAGGATGACGTCCTGTTCGAGGTGCGGATCGATGAGAAGGTGAGATATTGATTTTTTTTTTTGGTCTGGGAGTTGATTTAATTGCGGCTCTGGTTTCTTTGTGGTAGATTCACGCCTGGAGTGGTAGTATCGAGATTGGCGTGACGACGGTGAATCCGGAGACGACGGAGCTGCCACCGTGTGCGACCAAGCTGAGGAATGGAACGTGGGTGATGTCGGGGATTTCGGTGCTGAAGGATGGTCTCTCGCTGATGGAGTATTATGGGTCCGATCTGGACAAGCTGGGGGAGGGTGATCGGGTTGGGGTTGTGAGGACGGCGCAGGGGGAGTTGATTTTCTTTGTGAACGGAGATTCGCAGGGCGTTTCGGCGGTGGACATTCCGAAGAACGTGTATGCGTTGGTGAACCTTTATGGGAAGTGCGTCCAGGTTTCGATTTGTCCGTCGGACAGCTTGGAGTATGGTAACGAGAGTACACAGATTTCGCAGAACATCGACATTGCCATGTCGGTGGAGATGTCCGTTAGTGCAACGGCTAACGGGGGAGGTCCTTCCGGGTCTAGTTCCGTACTGGACGCGATCGATCCTAGCGATAAGTTGAGATTTCATACGCGCTGTGGATCGTTGGTGAAGTTGAGCGCAAATTGTAGAACTGCCGAAAGGCGACGACCTCTGGACGAGTTTAACAACGGAGTCGTGATGACGCATCGACCGTTGCGGGATAACGAGCTGTTTGAGATTCGCATTGATCGCCTGGTTGACAAGTGGTCCGGCTCGATCGAGGTCGGCGTTACGACGCACTGCCCGTCAGCGTTGCAATTCCCAGCGACTATGACGAATCTGCGCAGCGGAACCATCATGATGTCAGGTTGTGGAATTCTGACCAATGGAAAGGGCACACGTCGCGAGTACGGTGAGTTCAACCTGGACGAACTGCGCGAAGGTGATCGCGTAGGAATGATGCGAAAGTCGAACGCAAATCTTCACTACTACATCAACGGTCGGGATCAGGGGGTGGCGGCCACTCGGGTTTCCCAGCAGTTGTGGGGTGTCATTGACCTGTATGGCATGACGATCAAAGTCACGATCGTTGATCGAGACGAACGTGAGCAGCAGAACTTGGTCACTCGGCGTAATAACCTGATGAGCTTGCCCGTCACCGAGCAGGAGTTGATCCCGCCAAGTCCGGAAATAGACCTGAGCCAATCGGACCGACTGCTGTTCCATCCAATGTGCGGATCGCACGCTTCGGTGACCCACAGTGGTAGAACGGCGTTGAGGCCTAACGCTTCGGACGACTTCAACAACGGCGTCGTGCTCACGCGTAGACATCTACGTCCAAACGAGATGTTCCAGGTAAGATTGGAGCGGGTCGTCACCAAGTGGGCCGGCTCGATCGAGATGGGCGTCACAACTCACAGCCCACAGGAGCTGGACTTCCCCTTCACCATGACAAATGTCCGTTCCGGTACGTGGATGATGACCGGAAATGGCGTGATGCAAAACGGCATGACCGTGATCGAGCAGTACGGTCAAAATCTAGACCGCTTGCAGGTTGGAGATCGCGTCGGTGTCGTTCGCAAGGACGACGGAACGCTGCACTTCTGGGTCAACGGAGTTGACCAAGGCCCGGCTGCTTCCAACGTCCCCGAAAAGGTCTACGGCGTAATCGACCTGTACGGACAAGCGGCGCAAGCCAGCATCGTAGACACGTCCGAGTGCGGCACTCCGGACACCGGAAATTCAACAATCTCAAACACCACACTCTTCAGCAGTGAACCCAAGCTGAAGTTCCACTCCGTTCACGGAAAGAACGCCCGAATCTCAAACGGAGGCCTCACCGCATGTCGTCCCAAAGCCCTAGCAGAGTTCAACGACTCGATCGTGTTCAGCAATCGTCCGCTGAGACAACGCGAACTCTTCGAGATCGTCCTCGAAACGGTCGTAGACCAGTGGAACGGCTCGATAGAAATCGGCGTAACCGGAATCCGGCCGGACGAGCTCAGCCTGCCAAGCACCGCAACCGATCTCGAACACGACACCATCATGATCTCCGGAACGACCCTGATGCGCAACGGAGTTACAATCCGCAACGATCTCCCGTTCGATCTGGACACCCTCTCGGCGAGCTCGCGTGTCGGAGTCATGCGCAACGGCGACAACATCCACTTCTTCATCAACGGCGTCGACCAGGGCCCGTACTACGAGTGCAAGGCTCCGAATCTGTACGCGGTGATCGACCTGTACGGACAGTGCGCCCAGGTCAGCATCACCACACCGCTCCCGGACATTCGAGCTCCTTACGCCATCAGCGAAAACTCGCAGAGCCTGCAAGCGACCTCCGTTATTCAACCGGCACTCGAAGCGAAACATCGCTGGTCGTGCATCTCCGGCAACGTTACGCTCATGCAGAACTGGACGTTGGCTTCACGTTGCACCAATACGGCACTGTCGCACTGTCTGGTCTTTTCCGAGCGACCCCTCGTGGTCGGAGAGACGTTCGAGATTAAGATCACCGAGATCAATCCGCTGTACGCGGGTAGCTTGAAGGTTGGTGTCACCGACCTCAACCTTTCGGACGAACACGTCCGCAAGAACATCCCAATCAGCATGAAGCGCATCCCGGCGAACGTTTGGTACGTCAGCGGAAACGAGGTTCGGTACAATTCTACGCTGCTGCAGAAGTCGCTGGCATCGCTGGATTGGCTACGGGTTGGCGATCGCATCGCGATCGAGCTAACCGCTTCGCGCACGCTGAAGATCCTGCTCAACTCGGAAGACATGAACATCAGCTTCCAGAACGTTTCGGAAGACATTTTCGCCGTGGTTGAACTGCTCGGGTCAACGATGGCCGCTCAGGTCATCTCCTCGCAAGGCCCTTCGTCTCCGTTGAGACCGTGCAGCTTGCGCTTGCAGGACTCACTGGAGCTTGGCCTCGATCCGCTGAACAAGCAGGATTCCATGCTGGAATCCATCGACTCCGACTCGCTATCGTTCGAGTTCTCCGAATGTCACGGCAAGAACATCCAACTCCTCGACGACAAAAAATCCGCCGGACGAATGCAATCCTACCACCAGGGCGTGGTCTGCCTCTCGAAACCGCTCTGCAAGGGTCACAGCGTAAGCATCAAGATCCTGCAGGTCAACCCCAAGTGGAAGGGAACCATCGCCGTTGGCGCGCTCGGAGTTTGCCCCACCACGCACCAGTTCCCGTTCCCAACGTCCGCCATCCTGTTCCGACGACCCTGCTGGATCGCCACCCACGACTACATCAACATCAACGGCAACAAAACCCAGTCCAAGTACGCGGAAATCTTCGAACAGATCCAACCGGGAACCATCATCACGCTAACGCTGACCCACGCCGGTAACCTGGGCATCACCTTCGGCCAAACCCAGCTCGACGACCTGGCCATCGGGCTGCCGCACCACATCTATCCGGTGTTTGACATCTACGGCCGTTGCGAGCGGATCGGGATCGTTAATGGGGACGCCAAGGGTGGCAGTCCGATCAACGAGGAGCTGGCACTACCCGCGGGAGCGGTTCCGCTTGGTGTCGGTGGAGTCGCGGAAGGATCGTCCGCGCTGGAGGTGGAGAACGTGCCGCAGTGCGAAAAAGCCGATCTGGAGGTGCACGAGAAGGAAACGGACGTGGCGGGTGCCTCGAACCCGGGAACGTCGTCTTCGATGTGAGTTTTAACGGGGATGTCGGGTTGTTTTGCTGGAACTAATCGATTTCGCTGTTTTCAGGAGCCGCTCCGTAATGGACAGCGTGTCCGAGAATCTGCTGATGAACATTTCCATCAAGAATCGAACCGCCAACGAGGCCAGGAATCAGGATTTATCCAACTCGTGGTGAGTAATAATTTTTGTTTAGAGTCGCACGCTGGCACGTGGATTTAGCTAAGCCGCTTCAAATGGTGAATAAACGCTGGATTAAACCGTTTCTTACCCACAAACGCTTGATTTTCACTGTTTTGCTTGTAAACAAATATTGAGGAAACTGACTGACTGACATTTCGATCAACAATTAAGTTTCGCTTTCCAGCCGTTCCATGATCCGTTAGCAAACGTCAAACGTACACGTTAAATTTGGACAACCTCAATTTTAAATTTTCAGCTGCCTCCGCGACTCGCTCCAGCTGCAACATTCCACGAATCTCAACATCCAGCGAAGCCAGAGCACGCATCGCTTCAACGCGCTGCAGGGCAGCTTCGACAGCAACCGCGGCGAGCTGTCCCAGTCGGTCAACTTTGACGAGGGCTTCGAAGACTACCGCAGCACGACTGGAGCGGCAGCCACTTCTGCGGCTGCCGTAACGGCGGCAGCTTCCGGTGCAGCTGGCCAGGCGAACCAGGAGAGCAACACCGATCCCAACTATCTGGAGGACGTGGACAGCAACATTGATTTCAGCATTCAACTGAACGAGTCCGAGCCGGAAGAGGACAGCAACACAATCGCCAACAATCGGGCAAAGCTGGGGTTGCCGCTGCAGAACAGCTGCTCGACGGCTCCGGAACATCAACCTCCGGCGGAGTCGTCAGCAGTGGCATCTACAACTACCACGGGAACTTCCACCGGTCGTCGCGCCAACGTGGTCGAGTTCGCCGAGGATCCGGTCGTACGGCTGTCCCGCGCCAACTCGATCTCGTCGGCCGCTTCGGTGCTGAGCGTGGCCGAGAACAAGGACTGCGACTACCTGAAGCTGGTGATGGGCTTCAAGCGGACGCTGATGCTGCCGGACGTGTTCTTCGCCGGGGACAGCTTCGGGTGCTTCTGCGAGGGTTGCGCTCCTTCGCTGCAGGGCACGATGGTCAGCGGGTGGGTGCGGTTCAAGATCAACCAGCAAACGCTGAACAGTTCCTGCGATGGCCGGATGACTGGGGACGATTCTGTTTGGACTACGGCGTACTACAACGCGCGGGTGGAGAAGATACGGTCGGTGCTGGATCACGGTCAACCGTTGCCGATTGGTGAGAGATCTCTTGAAACCACGAATTTCTCAATCCTCAATACCTGTTCTTTCAGAATCGTGCCAATTCCTGCCGGAAGGTACCACAGTCGGGGACAACTTTGTACCCGGCACGCACATCTTGCTGCAGTCGCAGCCGGACTCGAGCGAGCGTTCGCAGCGTTCGTCGTTCCACCGGTACATGGCCAGCGGAGTGTGCTATCGGATTTGCGCCACCTTTGAGGTTCGCGTGAGGTCGCAGGCGCTGTCCAGCATTGAGTTTCCGGATGCGGCCGGCAGTGGTGTAGGAGAGGGCGGGTCAAGCACTTCCGGTGCCGGAAGTGCTGGGCTGCGTCATTGGACGACGAAGGAGGCGGACGCTTGCGTACTGACTGCATTGATGGTGCTGCTGGCACCGGCTTAAGACGAGAGACTGCATTTGAATGTATTTAAAGTATTGTATTGACTGTTTAAGATATATGTGTAATTCCGTACTGACAATTGTGTTCTAACAATTTTCTTCGCTTATTGTCACTCTCCGCAAACGTCAAACCATCCAAATTTGTTGCTGGATCTCTTCCGGAAGAGATACTGGAATCTTTTTCTTAGAATGTATTCTCTTTCTCTAAGCATTTCCAAGCCGTTTCTGCACCAACTCCGTGTCTGACCGGAAGGCCTTTGTTTGAGATCTGATTTTCACTTGATAAAGAGACGCTGTTTTGAGCCGTTCCTAACCTGGGAAACAGAAGCAGGTCCAAAAATATCCGGAATCCGTAATAAAGCAATTTTCTTACAACAGCTGCCAAATGACGTGATTTTGTTGGCATTTCATTTTCCATCTGTTCCTTCAGTCGTTAAACGACTTTCGATGCTGTCAGTTGTTTTATGAATGTCAACAAACACGTTAAAGTTAGAAAAGCAAATTTGGAATACATTTCGAGCTGCAGCAAGTGATTAAAAATGGGACTTTCTCACAAATAATTACTCTCGCTTGGCGTTTTCTTTCCTGGAACATTGTGAACTGTGTCTTTTTCGTTTATTTTATTATTTTCTGGTTATTATCAGTAGATTTTGAGAATGAAATGAAACTTGTCGCGCTCGGTCAGTACACTATTCGAATATTATCGATTAAAAAAACAATAATAAATTATTCCAAAAAGAAGGAAGCTAAAGCACACACACGTATATATAAAGAATAGAATCAACTATAAATAAAGAGAAATATCGCAGAATATTTACCCCGTCTTCGTCTCCACCTGCTTCGAAACTCCCCTCTACATCGCATCAAAGTGGAACCGATGTGCCTCCAGCGATCTCTGGATGCGATCCTCGCGCTTTTCCTTCGCGTACAGGATCAAAATCAGCAACAGAATCACCAAACAGATCCCCCCGAGCGCCACCACACTCATCAGGATCAGCTTGCTCGGCGTCACGAACAGCTGCGCCTTCCACTTTTCCGTCTGGTCGATCGGACGCGGAACGACGATCATCTGGGAGTTGGGGATGAGTTGGGTCCAGGTGCGCGAGTGGTTCGACAGGCCGACGGTGAGCGAGTCGACAAAGTTGGGCGTGCGACCCAGGCCGAAGGTGGTGTACGGGAGATGGAGCGAGAAGTAAGCGGACTGGGGGAGCTGGGCGGAGGCGCCGTGCTGCGGGTCGCCGTCCTGGGTGGTGGTGTTGTACTCGATGCGAGGACCGGGCAGGTTGGTTCCTGTGGGGGGAGAGATGTTAAGATATTATAAATATTTTTTTAGAATAATTTTTGATTGTTTAAGACCATTCTATAGCATTGTAGTTCGGATGGCACATCGATGGTACACAATACCGACAATCTGATTGTCGACTTTCGCTATCACAATGTTTCTCGATCTATCGATACCTCCTTCAGCCCTTTCAAACTTCATACTGCAATGCTTTTCTTCGATGTGATCCCTAGCTCAATTTTTTCTCAAAAAGCCATAACAAAAAAAAAAACGAAAATTTTAATATTCAAAAATGCAAATAATCGAAACATAAAAATTAAAAAAAAACCCGATTTAATCCCACCTGGGGTGAGATAGAGCCTTTCTTACAAAAGGAAGTTAACGGCAGTTGATTTTTTTTTTCAAAGAAATAGCAATATAAAGAATGGTCCATTCATAATACAATTCGAAACTCAACCATATTTTTTCATATAACTGAAAAGCGCTGGTTTTTGCCCATTTGCCATGGCCGGTTGTAAGCTGTGCTCGCACACAAGCATTTTCGATTTTTTAAATCAGAACACATTGTTTTTGCGACAGAGATTTAGTTCACAATTTGCGATGTTCATAATGTTTTCTGCATATCGCTAAATTGTTCGTATTCTCTGAGTGTTTTTTTTGCACTTTTCAAAATATTATAAGTTAACGAGAAAACAAAATAATTCCGTCCTGCTCCAGAGCGTTAAAGTGGTAACAAAATGACTGGCAGAAAGTGTTTCAACACCCGAGAATTTGCCGTGTTGTAAACAACGATGTAACGGTAAAGCCGCATAAATGTTCTTGAAAGCTTTGAAACGCCTACTGTAATTCACTAAACTGTCATTTAGGCGTTAGGCAAAATTGTGAGCTTTCAATAAGCAAGCATTTAGGCGTTTTTGGGATTGGGAAGCATACAACGACTGAGCGCTCGGTGGGACTTCACTACGACAAACGCAAACGTACCGAATAAACCACCGTGGTGCGCTGGTACGATGAACAAAAATACTAATACACAAAAAGGCTAGTACCGAAGCTAGAAAACCAAACCCGCGATGTGCGTTGTCACTGGCACATGGGAAGCTTGAACGCTTCCCAGAAATTCGTTCGCTCAGAGTTCGATCAGAGAATGAGCAAAACAAAAAAGAAAGGCAAAAGAATGAGCATGAGGCTTCAGAACAGATAGCTGCTTGCGTCTAGTTTGCGTTCACTGAAGCTTAGCATAGAAAATAATGATAGGCGATGTGTGATGAACGAGCAATCGATAAAGCAACTTGCACTAAAAGGGGGTAATCTAGTATCAAAACTCTACACGCGCCAGCATTTCTCGCGTCTGCATGTGAAGCTCAACTTGGCAACTTGTCGACGAGGCGACGATCGATCGTCCATGATTTTTTGCAGATTTTTCGAATGAATATTTCTCGAGAAATGATTTGGGAACGAAGCTTGATTTGGCGTCGGTGCCAAAAGCAAACACTATACCTTTCTTTAGTAAGAAAGGCAAAAATGGAAATTTTCTAAAATCTGAACGGTAAATCCAAATGAGGTCAAATTTGTTTCAGAACATCGAGTATGGTCTAGATTATGATGTGGAGAAAAAAAATTCGATAAAATGCCAAAGGAATAGTTTTGGCATTTGGTGAAAATTGGCTTTTACCTTTTTTAGGGGTTTTTCCCCCTCACAGTGAATTAGTCCACAAGCTGTAAATCAAAAACCACATTACCGACATGGATGAAAATTTGGGAGGATGTAGGGCTGGAAAAATGCAATTTTTTGGACAAATAAACGATTTCAATACTTCAATTTTCGACCGAATTTTCATTTGAAAACCGCCTGATTTGGTGAAAACACACTCCGAGTCCCCATAAAAAATGGATAAATTCAAATTTGGTATGGAACTGGTTCAGGTTCAGCACATCCCCTTTCAAATGCGCCCAAGAGAGCTTAAATCCATAATGTGGGCTCTGAGAAACCCCCTACCACAAAATTGAGCACTTTTTTACCACACACGGACGTCACGCGTGCTCTACAGTAAATTAAGCGCCAAAATTCGGATATTGGAGGTAGACGAATTCTGTCATTGTCAATCGATCGGGCGTCGAAAATCGATCGTCCATGATTTTTTGCAGATTTTTCGAATGAATATTTCTCGAGAAATGATTTGGGAACGAAGCTTGATTTGGCGTCGGTGCCAAAAGCAAACACTATACCTTTCTTTAGTAAGAAAGGCAAAACACACACATTTTAGAAACTCAAAATCTAGAAACTTCAAAAACATAAAAAAAAACTTAAAAATTTATCAAAAATCTGTATTAAAAAAAATCTAAGTTCGATTTTTTTTAAATTTAGTTGATAAAAAAATAAAAAAAGACATTGAAAATCTTACAATTAAAAAATACGGAAATTTTAAGCATTAAAAAACTGCGAAATGCAAAAAAAAAAATGCAAAAACAAAAAAAAATGTGGTATTAAAAAAAGTTTAACAAAATTAAAAAAAAATCAGTAGTAAAAATACAGTTTTAAATTCCAGAGCTTTAGAAATTTTTTTATTAAAAAATCTGGGGATCACAAAAAAATTAATAAAGCAAAGCAAGTCTAGATTTTTTTTTTTACAAAATTGGAAATATACTACAAACTATACTGTTTATGATCGCAAAAATGTCCCATATGCATTTTCATCATTTTTGTGTAATTGATGCAGTTTGGTCCAAAATCGTGAGATCTTTCAGAAAAGTTTACAATATCCAGTACTTTGTTCTAGAAATCAGGAGGAAATCCAGTTTTTTCGCGAAAACTTAACACGTAACCTTATGTGTGGGACAAACTTCAAATGCGTTTTTCTCAGCTCAGCAGTTTTTGCATACGGGACATTTATGCGAACATGGGGGGGGGTATAAAGGTCCTGTTATCTAAGATGTATTTTTTTTAAATTTAAACAAGAAATATTAAAAACAAAAATATAGGAACTCAAAAATCTTAATAACTCAAAAACACAAACATTAAAAAATCCTAAACTAAAAATTAAAAAAATATCGAAATTATAAAAATCAAAATTCAAAAATGTATAAATTAATTTAAAAAGAAAATTTGAAAATTTCGTAGTGTTAAAAAGTAATAAAAATATGAAAATAAAAAAAAAAACTGAATTTTCAACTTAAAAAATAGAAATAAAAAAGTTGAAAAATGAAAAATAAAAAAAAATTATTAGAAAAAAATTGCATTTCAAAGTTAAAAAAAGTTGAAAAATTCAGTAATTAAAAATCGAGAAATTAAAAGTGAGAGTGTGTGCGTGCAACATGGAGTTAAACTTTTCAAAGTGTCATGGTAACCTTCACAGCAACTTCATAGAAAGTTTAACTCCATGTTGCACACACTCTCACTTTTAATTTCTCGATAGGTATTGAATTTATAAAATTTCAGAGGTAAAGGGATTAGGGATTAGAAAAAATGAATGAAGCATTATCTGGATAATCAAATCACGAAAATATTATTTTTCACAAAATTTGGATCGCTAACCTGATACGTGTTACAAAAATGCTACAAACTATCCAATTTCCTGTTATCTAAAATGTATTTTTATTAAAATTTAGAAACTCAAAAATCCAGAAACATAAAAACTCAAAAACACAATCATTAAAAAACCATAAACGAAAAATTAAAAAAATTCGGAAGAAAAAAAAATCAAAATTCAACAAGGGGACCATCCATAAACCACGTGGACACTTTTTTGGGAATCTGTGAACAATTGTCCATATATAAAAAATCTTTTTTGTATGGATCGTGGACAATCACCATACCCCCCTCCCCTAAAGTGTTCACGTGGTTTATGGATGGTCCCAAGTTAGGCCGTTGCAAATATTTTTCAAAATTTCAGTAACAACATTTCAAAAGGGCGAAACCTACGATCCTGCCGTTTCGAGAAAAGCAACATTCAAAATTTTGCAATTCCGATCAATTCCTATTTTCACAAAAAAGCATGATAACCATCATTTTTTTCAAAACTTAACAGAAAATAGCAATGATTTCATCACAGAGAGCAATTTGAAAATAATTAAGGTGTTTTTGCTATTAAAAATTGAGAAAAACAAATTAGGCCTTTTTGAAGAGCGTGCCTCCATTTTCGCCCCACCATATTCGCCACCCACTCAACCAAAACAACGGTTTAGCCCGTCAGGTTACGCCACAAAGCAAAAGTAAACAACAGATTCGCCCTTTTGTTTTTTGTTCATTTTTCGGGTTTTTAAAGAAAAAAAGTGGTGAAACAACTATTTTATCATTGTGAAACGTTACAGTCAGTGATAATACAGTGATATTTGCAACCTCAGTGATAAAAAATTGGTCTAGAAAGCCTTCATAAGGAGTCCGATTCAGGCCAAGGCTCGTTGAGCTAGGATACACCGTAAGTAGCAAGTTGGTTTGACGATGTGGTCTATATTGAAGTGACGTTCCTTGGGGTGTCCCCGCCGGAAGTGGGAGACACCATCCTGCCTTCTCAATCTTTGCATAGCTTCGATGGTTACGGAGGCGATGATTTTGTACGGCATTACTCCTAAACCTCCCTACACTAACTTTTTGTCCTGCAACTGTTCGACCCAGAATCCCCGGATGTCCCATGAACCGGTAAATTATGGACCTTCACATCTAGATTGTGAATCCAGACCAGATCCGATACTACAATAATTGAAATTAAAAATTTATGTATTTAGGATCATACAAATCTGTGTTTGTTGTGGAATTGTGGTCAGAGACATCAAAAACATACATTTTGATCCATTTTAAGGATTGTCAGGTTCAAATTCACTAAATTATAACGAAAAATTAGTGTTTCTAAATATACGTCGGAACTTGCAGAAAACACTACATTCGCCCCTCGTGATTGGATGAAAACACAAGGGCGGAAACTCAATTTGGTTTGTTTTGATTGATGTTGTTGATTAGCCCTTTTGTTTTTTTGCTTGTAAAACTACGTATTTTCAGAATTTTGTGATGATGGAAGGTGTTTTAGAATCAGTTTTGTTCGCTTTATATGATTCTGACAAAAACTCAGTTTGTTTACATCTGAGGGTTTCGCCCTATTGAAAAGTTGTTACAGATTTATTTTGAGCAGAAAATAAAATTTTCGTTAATACTTAGATATTTTGGAAACTAATGATGGCAAAACAACTGGACAGGTGTATAATGCATTTTAAAACACTTTTTTCATTAAAATGTTGAAACCATGACTCGTAATTTCAATTTTTATACTTTTTTATTTTTTTGCCTATTACAATGAAAGTAAAATAAAATGTTAAAATGATTCAGTTATTAAAAAAAGGTACTGATTTTTTTTTTAAATTTCAGAGATATAGAGTATATTTAATTTTTAAAATCTAGCGATTAAAAAAAATAATCAGGCATTATCCGGATAATTTAATCTAAAAATATTATTTTTCACAAAATTTGGATCTCTACCAAATACAACACCAAAATGCGACAAATTATCTAATTTCAAGATATTACTATTATTATGATTTTTTGAATATAACATTATAATTTCGAATTTTCAGATTTTTTTTAAGAATTAAAAATTTTAGGAATTAAAGAATTTAAGAATATAAGAATAAAAGTATACACGAATTAAAGAATTAAAGAATTAAAGAATTAAAGAATTAAAGAATTAAAGAATTAAAGAATTAAAGAATTAAAGAATTAAAGAATTAAAGAATTAAAGAATTAAAGAATTAAAGAATTAAAGAATTAAAGAATTAAAGAATTAAAGAATTAAAGAATTAAAGAATTAAAGAATTAAAGAATTAAAGAATTAAAGAATTAAAGAATTAAAGAATTAAAGAATTAAAGAATTAAAGAATTAAAGAATTAAAGAATTAAAGAATTAAAGAATTAAAGAATTAAAGAATTAAAGAATTAAAGAATTAAAGAATTAAAGAATTAAAGAATTAAAGAATTAAAGAATTAAAGAATTAAAGAATTAAAGAATTAAAGAATTAAAGAATTAAAGAATTAAAGAATTAAAGAATTAAAGAATTAAAGAATTAAAGAATTAAAGAATTAAAGAATTAAAGAATTAAAGAATTAAAGAATTAAAGAATTAAAGAATTAAAGAATTAAAGAATTAAAGAACTAAAGAATTAAAGAATTAAAGAATTAAAGAATTGAAGAATTAAAGAATTAAAGAATTAAAGAATTAAAGAATTAAAGAATTAAAGAATTAAAGAATTAAAGAATTAAAGAATTAAAGAATTAAAGAATTAAAGAATTAAAGAATTAAAGAATTAAAGAATTAAAGAATTAAAGAATTAAAGAATTAAAGAACTAAAGAATTAAAGAATTAAAGAATTAAAGAATTGAAGAATTAAAGAATTAAAGAATTAAAGAATTAAAGAGTTAAAGAATTAAAGAATTAAAGAATTAAAGAATTAAAGAATTAAAGAATTAAAGAATTAAAGAAATAAAGAATTAAAGAATTAAAGAATTAAAGAATTAAAGAATTAAAGAATTAAAGAATTAAAGAATTAAAGAATTAAAGAATTAAAGAATTAAAGAATTAAAGAATTAAAGAGTTAAAGAATTAGAGAATTAAAGAATTAAAGAATTAAAGAATTAAAGAATTAAAGAATTAAAGAATTAAAGAATTAATGAATTAAAGAATTAAAGAATTAAAGAATTAAAGAATTAAAGAATTAAAGAGTTAAAGAATTAGAGAATTAAAGAATTAAAGAATTAAAGAATTAAAGAATTAAAGAATTGAAGAATTAAAGAATTAAAGAATTAAAGAATTAAAGAATTAAAGAATTAAAGAATTAAAGAGTTAAAGAATTAGAGAATTAAAGAATTAAAGAATTAAAGAATTAAAGAATTAAAGAATTAAAGAATTAAAGAATTAAAGAATTAAAGAATTAAAGAATTAAAGAATTAAAGAATTAAAGAATTAAAGAATTAAAGAATTAAAGAATTAAAGAATTAAAGAATTAAAGAATTAAAGAATTAAAGAATTAAAGAATTAAAGAATTAAAGAATTAAAGAATTAAAGAATTAAAGAATTAAAGAATTAAAGAATTAAAGAATTAAAGAATTAAAGAATTAAAGAATTAAAGAATTAAAGAATTAAAGAATTAAAGAATTAAAGAATTAAAGAATTAAAGAATTAAAGAATTAAAGAATTAAAGAATTAAAGAATTAAAGAATTAAAGAATTAAAGAATTAAAGAATTAAAGAATTAAAGAATTAAAGAATTAAAGAATTAAAGAATTAAAGAATTAAAGAATTAAAGAATTAAAGAATTAAAGAATTAAAGAATTAAAGAATTAAAGAATTAAAGAATTAAAGAATTAAAGAATTAAAGAATTAAAGAACTAAAGAATTAAAGAATTAAAGAATTAAAGAATTAAAGAATTAAAGAATTAAAGAATTAAAGAATTAAAGAATTAAAGAATTAAAGAATTAAAGAATTAAAGAATTAAAGAATTAAAGAATTAAAGAATTAAAGAATTAAAGAATTAAAGAATTAAAGAATTAAAGAACTAAAGAATTAAAGAATTAAAGAATTAAAGAATTAAAGAATTAAAGAATTAAAGAATTAAAGAATTAAAGAATTAAAGAATTAAATAATTAAAGAATTAAAGAATTAAAGAATTAAAGAATTAAAGAATTAAAGAATTAGAGAATTAAAGAATTAAAGAATTAAAGAATTAAAGAATTAAAGAATTAAAGAATTAAAGAATTAAAGAATTAAAGAATTAAAGAATTAAAGAATTAAAGAATTAAAGAATTAAAGAATTAAAGAATTAAAGAATTAAAGAATTAAAGAATTAAAGAATTAAAGAATTAAAGAATTAAAGAATTAAAGAATTAAAGAATTAAAGAATTAAAGAATTAAAGAATTAAAGAATTAAAGAATTAAAGAATTAAAGAATTAAAGAATTAAAGAATTAAAGAATTAAAGAATTAAAGAATTAAAGAATTAAAGAATTAAAGAATTAAAGAATTAAAGAATTAAAGAACTAAAGAATTAAAGAATTAAAGAATTAAAGAATTAAAGAATTAAAGAATTAAAGAATTAAAGAATTAAAGAATTAAAGAATTAAAGAATTAAAGAATTAAAGAATTAAAGAATTGAAGAATTAAAGAATTAAAGAATTAAAGAATTAAAGAATTAAAGAATTAAAGAATTAAAGAATTAAAGAGTTAAAGAATTAGAGAATTAAAGAATTAAAGAATTAAAGAATTAAAGAATTAAAGAATTAAAGAATTAAAGAATTAAAGAATTAAAGAATTAAAGAATTAAAGAATTAAAGAATTAAAGAATTAAAGAATTAAAGAATTAAAGAATTAAAGAATTAAAGAATTAAAGAATTAAAGAATTAAAGAATTAAAGAATTAAAGAATTAAAGAATTAAAGAATTAAAGAATTAAAGAATTAAAGAATTAAAGAATTAAAGAATTAAAGAATTAAAGAATTAAAGAATTAAAGAATTAAAGAATTAAAGAATTAAAGAATTAAAGAATTAAAGAATTAAAGAATTAAAGAATTAAAGAATTAAAGAATTAAAGAATTAAAGAATTAAAGAATTAAAGAGTTAAAGAATTAAAGAATTAAAGAATTAAAGAATTAAAGAATTAAAGAATTTAAAAATTTAAAAATTTAAGAATTTAAGAATTTAAGAATTTAAGAATTTAAGAATTTAAGAATTTAAGAATTTAAGAATTTAAGAATTTAAGAATTTAAGAATTTAAGAATTTAAGAATTTAAGAATTTAAGAATTTAAGAATTTAAGAATTCAGGAATTTATCACAAAAATTTTGAAAATACAATTGAATTAATTTTGAAAACATTGTCAACACCTTAAAAAATTGGCTTAAGCTGCTTTTTTATGGACTGCTTCAAAAGATAGAAGTATGTTTTTAAAAGCAATCGAATCAGAAGTTGAATTTGTTTCCACAAATAAGCTTGTCCTGCTGAGTTTATTTTTTAAAAGCTAATTAAATATGATTACTGAATCTAAACTCACAGAAAAATTTCCTGATGACCGACTTACCGTACGTTCTCTTCTTCCTCCCGAGCGGCGTTCGCTTCTTCGGCCCGGTCCTGTTGGACAGCCCCGTCAGCACAATCACCTTCACAAAGTTCGCGTCGTAATCGAGCGAGTTCCGGAATGCCACTGGCCGCGTACTGTTGGCCGTCTTTTCCACCAAAATCACGTCCAACACGCCGTCGTTGTAAAAATCGTAAAACGACCCCATCAGGGTGCCGTTGGCAAAGGGCGCCAGGGCCTTCCAGCGGATCGCGAAGGTTCGCTTCATGTGCGTGCAGGCTAGTTTCTCGCAGGGGACGTTTTCCAGGAGGAAGGTTTGGGTTTGGCCGGGGGTTTTTGAGAGGGTTGCTAGAAGGTCGGGGTAACCGTCCAGGTTGAAGTCTCCGCCGCGCAGGGAGATGACCTGGTTGGCCCAGTTGTCGTGTTCCGGCGTTACGAAGCCCCAGACGTCGTTGTGGTCGTCTTTGAAGTCGATGTGCAGGTCATGGAAGTGATTTCCGTGGTGCACAAAGATGGTTGAGTTGTGGCATTTGGCATCGAAGCAGAGGGGGACCACCATCAAGAGACTTCCGTCGAGTTCAACGTCGAGGAAGATGGCCTGACCGATGTGGGCGTCGTAGTTGCCGACGATGAGTGGGATTTCGTGGCTGTAGACGAACGCTTCTTCGTCTTCGGTGCCGTGCCAGATCTCGAAGCCACCCATCGTGGCCAGCACCAGGTCCGCGGTGAAATCCTTGTTCAGATCGATGATGGCGTGGGAGTGCGGAACTCGCAGCTCTCCTCCCTTGGCCTTTTTCATTCCGATTGCATCCGGAGGTTTCCGGTGACCATCCTGAGGCTTTTTGAAGATCCAGAACCGTCGTTCTCCGTGCGCGTCCATCCCAAACAGGTCGATGATAAAGTCCTTATCGTAATCCAGCGCCAGCGGCTGGCCTCGCATCACAATTAACGGTTCTTCGTCCTCTTTGGTGCAATTCATGTACTCCGAGCCGCCCCAGTTGATATAAACTCCCTGTTCGTCCTTTTCCCCCTCGCGACGCACCGTAAACATCACGTCCATGTACGCGTCCCCATCGAAATCCCCCGGAACAACTCCGGTGATGTGAAACTTTTTAAACTCGCACTTTGGCCCTTCCTGCAGCAGTGGCTTATCGTCACTGCCAAACAGAATCTGCACCGTCTTGAAATTGTCCCGCAGCACAAACACGTCAAACAGCTCGTCCGAGTTAAAGTCCCCGTACGCCGCCGGAATCGTGTCCGCCAGCTTGCCCCCAAACACCAGATCCGTAATGTCAAAATTGTTGTCCGGCCGAGATCCGGCGCAAAACACCAGCAGCTGGGCCATTGCCCACACAAACTGGAACTGCATCTTGACGCGCGCAGAAACGGTCGCGTCCGGCACGGTTCTCCGACACGTCCCAATCAAACGGGCATAATTTCCCCGGAAAAACCCAAAATTTTCCACTATTTTCACACAATCACCAGCTTTTTCCTGCGACTTTCTTCTTTTGTTATGATTCACTACACGCAAAACAAAGCATACCGATTTTAAACTCGTTTTTACTGATTCGAAGCAGGTGACCGTGTACAAATGTACCGAAACGTCAAATATCACTGTCGGTAATTTCGCCGATGCCGTTTCTTTTCAAAAAAAAATTGCGCTTTCTTTCGCGAAACAACAGGACCGCGGGCAACAAAGCAGTCGTTGAAAGTTTGTGGACTTTTTTGGTGGATTTTGTGAAAAGTTTTGATTTTATTCGATTTTGAAGTGTGAAGTGGACGTGTTTGGTTAAAGTTTCATCGGGACAAGTTGCGTATAATGTCAGATTCGGAGGATATCTTTGTTGGAAACACATCGGACGAGGAGGGTGAGTTTGACAACCGTCAATATTGTGCAAATTGACAAAATTAACTAAAAAAAATATTTTTCTGCGACGTTACAGAATATGCCTCCGTAAATAGCAGCGTCCAGGAACCGGAATCGATTATTATCGAAGAGAGTAAGTCACAAAAGTATCATTTTTGGAAATATAGTTTTTCTGCATTTTTCAACAGCGATTTCAGCGTGTTTTTGAGGTTTTGTATGTGTCACAGACAAAAGGATCAGATTTTTTTTTTATTTTGTGTTTCGATGTTTCAGATAACGATTCTATACATTTTTTTTTTTGATGATTGCAACAAAAGTTTGAATTTAGAATTTTTTTTTTCATTAATTTTAATACTTATCAAAATTCTACAAAACTAGGGTTTTTTTTTGAAAAGGTCCTATAAGCTATTGCGTTTCATATGTTTATAGTACCTTCAAACTCTACAAATTTTCGCCGAGCTTCCGTGGCCCTGAGGTTACGGGTTTCGCCTTGTAAGCGGAAGGTGATGGGTTCGATTCCTGTCTGGCTCGGCAAAGTCAGATCCCTTAAAGAGTAAATATGCTCACTGAGAATACTGACCGATGAGGGATTTCGACTAGCGGCGGGTTGGGTCAGAGGTCGTGAGTTCGATTCTCGTACCGGGATGATGATTTTAAAAAAAACTACAAATTTAAATATTTTAAAACGTTTTACAATTCTTAACTCTTAAAATCAAATTTTGATTTTTTAAGAATTCATAAAAAAAACATATAAAATCCAAAATTCTGACACCTTTAAAATTCCAAAATTTTAAAAAATTCTATATTATAAACATTGTGGAATTTCCGAAAATTTTAAAACATCCTAAAAATTCAGAATGTTTCAAATTTTTTAACTTTAAAAAAATAAATAACATAAAAAATCTTTAGCATTCCAAAAGTTCTAAAATTTACCTCTTTGCCCTGGTAAAAAGTATGACTAACAGGATATCGTAGCCAATTACCCCAAACCCTTAATATTTTTTTAGTTATACAAATTTCAGCATCTTTAAAACATTTTTTTTAATTCTTGAATATTTAAAATTTCTAAAGATTTTTTTATTCTTAATTGTGTTAAATTTATAAAACTCTAACAATTCTTCAAAGTTAAACAATTATTAATGGTCTATATTTTTCTTATTCTTAAAATGTTAAATCAGAAGATATTTATTTTATGAATTTGTAATGTTTGTAATAAAATGAAACATACAAAAAATTCTAAATTCTCTTAAAATTGTAAAAAAATGTTTATTCTTACTCAAGAAAAAAAATGAAATTCTTTAAATTTTGAAGAATTCCAAAGTATTTAAAATTTTATAGATACTTAAAATAAAAATTCATCAAACATTTCATTATTCTCAACAATTCTTAAATTTCCAGACTTTTAAAACATTTCAAGACATTCAGATTTTTTTACATCTTAAGAGGCAGTATTTGTAAATTCTGCTCGGTTTGTTCTAGAGGTCGTATCGAGGTGCTCCGATTTGGATGAAACTTTCAAGGTTTGTTTGTCTATACATGAGATGAACTCATGCCAAATATGAGCCCTCTACGATAAAGGGAAGTGGGGTAAAACGGGCATTGAAGTTTGAGGTCCAAAAACATGAAAAATCTTAAAATTGCTCGCATTTCCGTAAAACTTCATCTTAGATGTATCTCTTAGATGCATTCGAATGGTCTTTTGAAGCCCTTCAAAATGTGCTATAGACATCCAGGATTGGTTTGACTTTTTCTCTTAGCTTTTGCGAATTACTGTTAAAAATTGATTTTTTCAAAACCTTAATATCTTTTTGCAACAGCCTCCAACACCCATACTCCCATAGGTCAAAAGTTAGGAAATTTCATGGACTATAAGCCTACGGTATTAACTTTTTGGCCAATCGCAGTTTTTCTCATAGTTTTACGATTTTTCTATAACAAACATTTTACAACGTTGGTTTTTGCCCTGTAGGCTTCCATAGCGGCACTTTTTGGTCTCAATGTTGACATATTCGGAATCCTCAGGAAATTTTACATTAGATTGAGATGTTGGAGTTATGAATTTGATTAAGAAAATAATTAAATAAAACATTTATGAAAAAAAGTTAGATTTTTCATACCCTGTGTTCAATACGTCAAATGCTGTATCAAGTAGGCGAATACCTGTTTTACCCATAATCCGACAAAATGCTAAATAATATTTTAATTAATTCTAAATGGCATTTTTTCCAATCAAATTCAAAATTCCAACACCTCAATCTAATGTAAAATTTTCTGAGGATTCCGAATATGTCAACATTGAGACCAAAATGTGCCGCTATGGAAGCCTACAGGGCAAAAACCAACGTTGTAAAATGTTTGTTATAGAAAAATCGTAAAACTATGAGAAAAACTGCGATTGGCCAAAAAGTTAATACCGTAGGCTTATAGTCCATAAAATTTCCTAACTTTTGACCTATGGGAGTATGGGTGTTGGAGGCTGTTGCAAAAAGTTATTAAGGTTTTAAAAAAATCAATTTTTAACAGTAATTTGCAAAAGCTATGAGAAAAAGTCAAACCAATCCTGGATGTCTATAGCACATTTTGAAGGGCTTCAAAAGACCATTCGAATGCATCTAAGAGATGCATCTAAGATGAAGTTTTACGGAAATGCGAGCAATTTTAAGATTTTTCATGTTTTTTGGACCTCAAACTTCAATGCCCGTTTTACCCCACTTTCCTTTGTCGTAGAGGGCTCATATTTGGCATGAGTTCATCTCATGTATAGACAAACAAACCTTGAAAGTTTCATCCAAATCGGAGCACCTCGATACGACCTGTTTCACATCGGTGAAAAACTTGCTCTTAATTGTTATAAAATACTAAGTTTCTGAATATTTTTTATTTAAAGATATTAGAATTTTAAAAACTGGTACATTTCTAAAATTTTGATTTTTTATAAATATTAGAAGTTTAAATTCTAGTACATAGTAACATTCTAAAAAATTCTTAAATATACATAACTTGTAAAACATTTTTTTATATTTATAAAATTATATTGTGCAATTTTTAAAGTATGTTAAAAATTCTTATAAAAAACCAGAGTAATTTTTCAAAACAACCTATGAGTCATGGGTTTCCTATGCAGATAGGACCTTTTGAAAATTTAATCTAGAATTCAAAATTCTTAAGGTCTTAATTCAGAAAATTTAAAGAATTAAATTCAAAAAAGGGTTTTTTGTTATTTAAAAAAATTGTATGGTTCTAAACATTAAAAAAATGTTTTGTTTTTTTTTTGTTCCGGAGGTTAAAAAAAGCTATAAAAACGTAATGCTCAAAAAACTCTAAGTTTTCTTGAAATTATGAAAAAAAATGAAGAATAATTAAAATAATTATAATTTTATTTTAATTTTTTTGTTTAAATAATAAAGACTACTTATTTCAGATTTTTTAAAGCATTTAGGCCGTTGCAAATATTCTCAAAAATTTCTCAAAAATTAAGAATTTTTTTTCATGTTTTAAATTTGTATATATTAAATAAATTTTTTAACTTGTTTAATAATTTTAAACATTAAAAATATAATAATTTAAAAACTCTAAATGTATATTTCAAAAATTATGTTATATTGAACCTGATTTTTTTTTATATTCAAAATAAACAAAAAAACAGAAACTATCGTAAAATGATGCCATTTTTAAAAATGTTTTTGCCCCACCCTTACAACATAAAAAAATAATATGGGAGCAAAAAATAATACTTGATTACAGTCGAAATTTTCCATTGATAAAAATTTGGAAATTTGGGAACACAAGTTAAAAAATAGTATTTGCATAAATTAATTGATATTTTGCTTTTTTAAGTAGCATATTTTTACTGATGTGTAAAGCTTTTTGTGATACTTTTAGTTTTAAAATTTAGAAAATAAGGCTTGACATTGAAAATTCAGTTTTTTTCTTGTTTCGGCGAGATTTTACAAACAAAATTGATCCCGTTCATGTACATCTACGGACCACCTTCCATACAAATTCCAATTCTCCCTTTAATTTTCTATTCAATTTCTTCCCCACAGCCGATGACGAGGAGCACGTCGAGGAGGAAGAGGAAGAAGAGCGAATGCTGCGCGAACGTCTCAAGAAGCGCCAAAGCCGCCGCATGTCGTTCCATCCGAAGCGCTCGAGCAGCAGCAGCAGCAGTTCGAGCAAATCCGAGGCCGAAACCGTCGCCAACGAGTCTTCCTCCGACGAGTACGAGGTGGAGATAAAGCCTGGTCCGGTGAAGGTGTCGGTAAAGGTGCGCAGCTCCAGCGAGAGCGAAGCTGGTTCGGATGCGTCCGGGAGTGAGACGGACGACGAGGAACGGTCGATGGACGCGAGGGCGTTGTCACCGCGGACGCGGATGTCGATATCGGGGATTCGGCCGGAGGACATGACCTCGGATGAGGACGATGAGATTATTATGCAGCGGAAGAAGACCGGTGGCAAGCGGAACGTGCTGGTTTCGGATGAGGAGGATGAGCAGCAGGGAGAGCGGGAGGATTCGTTTGACGAGAGTTTGCCGATGAGGAGTTTCGATGCGGAGGGGAATAAGCGCGAGTCGATTAGTTCGAAGCTGTCTTCGACGGTCGTTTCAGATGATGTGAAGGAGACTAGTAGACGGGACTCGATCAGCACGAAGTTGTCATCGACGGCTGTTTCCGAGGAGGAATTGAAGGATGAGCTGGGCAATTTGTCGATTGGAGGTCGACTGTCGACCAGCGTGCGTCAGTCGATCGGGAACAAGCTGTCTTCGACGGCGTTGAACTCTTCCGAGCAGCACACGTCCGATCCGAGGAGCGATGATACTTCGAGTATTGCGTTGATCGAGAAGACGGCGGAGGTTGTGACGCTGTCCAGTGATGATGAAAAGCCGGACAAGCCGACGACGTTGGTGCAGCCGACGATTCGGGCGGCGTTCGCCAAGCAGCAGGTTTCGCAGAGCTTTTACGAATCGAAGCAGCGGAAGCTGGCCGATTCGCAGCAATCGTTGGCCACGATGGAGAAGCTGATGCTGGCAAAGAACAGCCTGCCGGACAAGGGCGTCAATTTGATGAAGCGGATTGTTAAGGCGAAGGAGGAGCTTGCGGGTTTGGCGAAGGAGTTGAACGGGCTGGAAGTGCAGGAATCGAAGAGTCTTCGGAACGAAATTCGGCAGAGTTTCGAAAGCACGAACAATTCGTTGACCAGCGCGAATGCCAGCGTAAAATCGGTCAAGGACGATGACAAGGTGATCAACATCTCGTGGGATGACATCAAGAAGGCCGCGGATCAGATCGTGCCGGTGCACACCGGAAAGCAGGGAATGGCCACGTTCGAGAACCAGAAAACGCTGACGATGGGCCGTTTGGAGACGCTGCACAAATCGATAGAAACCTGTCCGACGGAGGACACCTACGCGGAACCGCCAAAGCTGCTGAAGATTGAGCTGATGAACCATCAACTGCACGCGCTTGCGTGGATGATGTGGCGCGAAAGTCAGAAACCTCGCGGAGGAATCCTGGCCGACGACATGGGCTTGGGCAAGACGCTCAGCATGATTTCGTTGATCCTGAAATCCGCCGAAACGGACGATCCGGACAAAGAACTGGAGGAGAGCGACTCCGACGAGGAGGAGGACAACAACGCCGGTTGGAAAGCGAAAGGTCGTAAAGATTATTACGCTGGAGGAACGCTGGTCGTCTGTCCGGCCTCGTTGATGCGCCAATGGGAGGGAGAAATCACGACCCGGGTCGCGCGGAACAGCATGGCGGTCAGCGTGTATCACGGCACCAATCGTGACGCCAAATCGCGACATCTCGCCAAGTACGACGTGGTCATCACGACCTACAACATTGTCGCACGCGAGGGGAAAGGCGATCGTGGAGGTCTCTTCGGCGTCAACTGGGAACGAATCATCCTGGACGAAGCGCACACAATCCGTAACCACAAAACGGCCGTTTCGGTGGGCTGCTGTGCGCTAAAGGGTCGTTATCGCTGGGCCCTCACGGGAACCCCAATCCAAAACAAGGAAATGGACATTTACGCGCTGCTCAAGTTCCTCCGCTGTACGCCGTTCGACGATCTGAACCACTGGAAGAAGTGGATCGACAACAAAACCGCCGGCGGAATGGTTCGACTCAACACGATCATGAAGTCGCTAATGCTGCGAAGAACCAAGCAACAGCTGAAGGAAAAAGGCGCCATCCAGTGCCTACCGGAGAAGAACATCGAACTCATCGAGGTGCAACTCAGTAAGGACGAAATGAACGTTTACCAGCGCGTCTTGCTCTACTCTCGAACCCTCTTCTCCCAGTTCCTGCACCAGCGTACCGAAAAAGAAAACGCCAACCACTACGGCTACGCCGGAAGCCAAGCAACCTACGCCCAGAACCGCCAACCCAACGGCGCGTTCGATCGCGTCCACCAAAAGCTCAAGCAGCTCCACACCAAGGACGACGTAAAGCAGCACGAGATCCTGGTCCTTCTCCTCCGCTTGCGACAAATCTGCTGCCACCCTGGTCTCATCCACAAAATGCTCGACGACGACGAAGGAAACTTCCACGACGTCAGCGGCAACAACGAAGAAGCCCCCGAGCTGGACCTGCTCGCCCAACTCAACAACCTCAAGCTAACCGATCCCGACGACGCCGCCAACAACGACTCGACTGGCGCCCTGCGCGAACTCAACATCTCCGACCAGCTGCCGGAAAACACGGAGGCCCTCTCGAAGGCGTCCTCCAAGGTGATGATGCGCTCGAATCCGGTCTTCGACATGGATCGGGTCAGCTCGAAAATTGGCGCCGTCATCCGGCTGCTGGACGAGCGGGTGCTCAAAACCAGCGATAAGGCCGTAGTCGTGTCCCAGTGGAGCAGCATGCTGGAGATTGTGGCGCAGCAGTTGCGCGTGAAGGGGGTGCGCTTTACGGCGCTGACCGGGGCGGTGCCGGTCAAGCTGCGCAACGATCTGGTGGTGGAGTTTAACAAGGAGGGCGCCGGACCGAAGGTGAGTGCGATTTGAGTTGTTTTATGAAATTTGCTCCATTCGATTGGAGGTTGTTACGCATTACTTATACGGTAACATGCCTTAAAGTATCTATCGAGAAATTAAAAGTGAGAGTGTGTGCAACATGGAGTTAAACATTCTGTGAAGTTGCTGTGAAGATTACCAGGGCACTTTGAAAAGTTTAACTCCATGTTGCACGCACGCACTCTTACTTTTAATTTCTCGATATACAGCATGCCGAACGATCGTCTTCCGTAGCGCTGTTGTTTGAGCGATACAGTTTTTGACGAATTATTCGAGCAGTTGCCCCCTCTCATTTCCCAAACCAATCCCCCAATGCCATGCCACACGAGCACGAGAGACCGATCCGAGGACGTGGAGATGAGCGAGATTGAGGGGAAATCTCGTTTATTTTTGACCCATCTAGAGATCGGTACCGATCATATAGCCCAATCTTCAGTTCGAATTTTGTCTGAGAGCATGTGACCCAGTCGAAAGTGGCATTTGAAGCTCTTCCCTGTGCATTGGGACGTGGCGTTACATCGTGCTACCATCTGGTTTTTTGAAGTGCAAGAGTGAAAAAGTGCTGAGTCATCGTCTAAAAATAGATGGCGTCCTATCACGCCCAGCAAAATGAAGTCGATAATGTAGTCAGTCTCGATGGGGAAAAAGTGGAAAAACGTGGACTAAAAATAGCGATTGTTGCAGAGTTCTTCAACGCTCAGACTCAGTCGCCAACAGCTCATCCGAGAGATTGGATGGGATGGGTTTTGGGGAGGCATGGGACTTGACAAATCAATTCCCGCAGCAGCCGAAATCCCCACTCGGCCGCCACCTACCCCTTTTGCCTCGCCAGATGGGTTTCAAGCCATCGACCTTCCGCTTACAAAACGAAACCCGTACCACTAGACTACGGGAGCTCGGCCCCTAATGAGATTAAGAGTTTGTGAGAACAGATTCTATTTTGTATGGGAGAAGACTACGAGAGAAAAGGGAGCACGGGTTAAATACTTCAAAAACAAAAAGTGCTACGTTATTTGTGGATGACGCGTTAAGGAGGTATTAGACTATTTTCGATCTCACTAGGTTTTTTGGCCAAATTTTTCCTAGTTTTTGTTTGATTGCATTAGAAGAACCTTCTGTTACTAAGCGGTTAATGAAAAGGAAATAGTTGCGAGGGACACCACAAGTTGTAAAATGGTTATTTCGGTAAAAAAAAAATGCAGGCAAACAGTCAAAAAGTGCGAGTTTGTTTGTTTGTCGTAGTCTCACACCTCCTTTACTTTATAATTTTTCAGTGCTATTTTTTTGAAAAAGCAGTTTTTATTTGTGATTCTGTTTTTTTTTTGTCCAAATGTATTTATGTTAAGTAATTTGGAAACGTTTTATAGCCTTTTTAAGTTCTAAGATAAATACAAAATTGAGGAGTGAAAATAACTAATGCGAATATGTGAATAGAGTGATTGTTTACGAAATCGGTATTTTCTTTAATTTTAATTTTTGTATTTTCCAATCCTGCTGTCTTTGGTACGCCCAAAGAAGCCATTTTGCATCATTTGGTTGTCCATATAATTTTCCTTACAAATTTGGCAGCTGTCCATACAAAAATGAAATACGAAAATTCAAAAATCTGTATCTTTTGATAAGGGCGTCCAATTTTCCCGGGTTTCTAATTTCCCGGGAAACGGAAAAAATATTTTTGAAATCCCGGGATTTTTTTTAACTTTCATAAAATATATGTTTTCATTAAATTTGTTATGTTTTTCAAGCTTACAATCATAGAATTAGCTAAATACTGGTACTTGGTGATAATCTTTACTTCAATATAAACAAGAACAGCAGTTTTTTTTGTTAGTTTAAAAAATATAAAAAAAAGTTTTTTGTTCTTATGCTTTGAATTTTTAATGAATCGCAATTTTTAATCCAAAGTGATTTAACTTATTTCATATTAATAATCATGAAATACTTATTAATATATTTCTTTAATTTTTTACAAGAGCTAAAAAATTTCATTGAAACTGTAAAAAAAAACAAGAAGCGAAAACAAATAAAATTAAACCATCCAATGTAAAATTTTAGAAATGTTTAGAATTTCATATTTTATATTAAACATATTTTTCAAACTACAGTCATCCCACATATTCGGAACACCCACAAATTCGGAACACTTTTATGATAATTTGTCAATAGCATGCCAAAAGTAGCTTTTCTGTCGATCTTACTATTTTTAGAACCTTCATTTGGACATTATCTTGCTATTTCACTAGTAAAAGTAGTACTTTTTGAACAAAAAACTTCATTCCAAGACTATTTTGTCCAGAGCAGCAAAACACTGCCTCCAAATGGCCTGTTTCATAATTGTGGGATGTTATTGTGCCTCCCACAATTGTGGAACACCTGAATTTAACTGATATTTTCACAAAAATGTTATCAAACCATGTATAAAACATCACTAAGCTTGAGTTTTATTGGTTTCAGTGTGTGAAGTCATTATTTGGTAATAAATATGTACTCCTGGAGAGATCCAAAGTTTGTTTACATTCGTAAGAAAAAAGTGTTCCGAATTTGTGGATTTCAAGGGTCAAAGTAATTCTTCAAAATCTTCATATAAAAGTTAAAATTTGCAGATGTTCGATACAGCATTCGAAAGATCGCAAGAAAAGCTTTCAAATGAAGGTAAAAGCGAATCATTAAGTTCAATTATCGATTTGCTATGATTTTTTGAACATTGGCCGATCTGGAAACCGTTCCGAATATGTGGGATGACTGTATCTTTAAGTCACTACCGCCAACTGGAGGAAATCGGGTCTGCAGTCTGAAAAGGTACAGGATATTTTAGAACAATAAATTTTAAAATTGGTGTACTAATTGTTTTGTTAATTGGGTCCTAAAATTAAGCTTAAATTTTTGGATATTATTGCTCAGAGCGATAAAGCTTATTTTTCTTTGTAAAATGACCCTTTGTACGACCGCAAAGGATTTAAAATGAATTTTTAAATCAATTTTGAAAAATCATCTTCGCGATCCTTCTTGACAGATAAGGTCCTACTTGACAGCTCGTTCCAAGAGGACCATAGTTGGTCCATCGAAAAAATGTTGTATTGTCAATTTATTTTTTGCATTAAAAAGAAAAAAAAGTGGTCAGAAATGGTTTTTAATCGTGTTTTTTACTGATGTACATTAAAAATTATATAGGGCTTTAGGACCCAATTAAAAATATCAGAACATTATGCTGTCTTAATTTGTTACTATTGTCCTAATTTGATCCAAATGCAGATTTTCGATAAAAATTAATTGAATATGATTTTTCAAGTTTAAAATAAATTTAAAAAAACGTAAATCTTTAAAAAATAAATAAAATATAATGAAAAATATTTTAAGTGCTAGGCATTTTGCGGATCCGTAAACTAAAATTTTATTAATTTTCCTTTATAAGCCAAATAAATGTAGATATATGCCGAATACAAATTTGCTTATGCTTTAAACCCAAATCTGAGTTTCCAGACCAAAAAATGTTTTTATTTTCAATTGGGTCCTTAAATGAAGCTTAGATTGCTGATATTATTGTTAACAGCGATAAAGCTTATTTTTCTGAGTACAATGACCCTTCGTACGACCACAAAGAGTTTAAAATGGATTTTTAAATCAATTTTGAAAAATTAACCTCGCGGTCCTTCTTGACAGAAAAGCTCCTACTTGACAGCTCGTTCCAAGGGGACCATAGTTGATCTATCGAAAAAATGTTGTCTTGTAAAATTTTTTTTTTGCATTTAAATGAAAAAAAGTGATTAGAAATGGTTTTTAATCGTGTTTTTTACCGTTGTACATAAAAATTGACATAGGGCTTTAGCATCCAATTTTGGGAATTCCCGGGACAAAATATAAAAAATCCCGGGATTCTGGAATTCCCGGTTTAGGGAAAATCCTGGGATTTTTATCCCGGGATTCCAAATATGAAAAAATTGAGACCAAAAAGTACCGTTTGTTGTTTGTTGTAGAAAAATCGAAAAACTATGAGAAAAACTGCGATTGGCCAAAAAGTTAACACCGTAGGCTTATAGTCCATGTAATTACCTATATTTCGACCTATGGGAGTATGGGTGTTGGAGGCTGTTGCAAAAAGATATTAAGGTTTAAAAAAAAAACAATTTTTGACAGTAATTTGCAAAAGCTAAGAGAAAAAGTCGAACCAATCCTGGATGTCTATGGCACATTTTGAAGTGCTTCAAAAGACCTTTCAAATGCATCTACGAAAGTTGGAATTGATGAAGTTTTACGGAAATGCGAGCAATTTTAAGATTTTTTAAGGTTTTTTGGGCCCCAAACTTCGAAGCCCGTTTTATACCACTTCCCTTTGTCGTAGAGGGCTCATATTCGGCATGAGTTCATCTCATGTATAGACACACAAACGCTGAAAGTTTCATCCAAATCGGAGCACCTCGATACGACCTCTAGAACAAACCGAGCAGAATTTACAAATACTGCCTCTTAATGCAACTCTACAGAAATTTCCAGAATGTGCAAAAAACCTTTGACATAGTTATGAATCAATACTGATTTAAAAAAAATCGAAATATTGTTCACAACAAATTTTCAACTTCATTTTTCGGTGTAAAATTGGATTTGTGATCAAAAAGTACTTTAGTGAAATTTTGATAAAGTCCACCATTTTCAAGATATAGCAATTTTTAGGTAACTTGCTCACCTTTGAAAAAAATATTTAAGGAAAGCTGAGAAAAATCTCTACATTTTGCTTTTTTAAACTTTGTTGATACGACCCTTAGTTGCTGAGATATTGCCATGTAAAGATTTAAAATCAGAAAAATTGATGTTTTCTAAGTCTCACCCAAACAACCCACCATTTTCTAATGTCGATATCTCAGCAACTAATGGTCCGA
The DNA here is from genome assembly GCF_016801865.2 of Culex pipiens pallens. Classification (NCBI taxonomy): domain Eukaryota; kingdom Metazoa; phylum Arthropoda; class Insecta; order Diptera; family Culicidae; genus Culex; species Culex pipiens. The sequence goes on from NC_068938.1 coordinate 204,627,977, forward strand.
TTTACAATGTTAAAATATGAAACATTCGTGAAATTTTCCGATCTTATCCGTTTTTTGAAAAAATCAGTATTGATTCAAAAATTCCTAACTCAGTCACGAATGTTTTGCACAGTCTGAAAATGTCTGGAAAGTTGTCATTTATATCCTCTAAAATATATCAGAAAAAATGGTGTTTTTTGCAAACTATGTTTAAGTGACAAAAAGTGAAATTATTTTTTTTACCGTGTATAATAACTACAACCTACAACTTTGCCAAAGACACCAAATCGATCAAAAAATTCCTTCAAAAGATACAGATTTTTGAATTTTCATACATCATTTTTGTATGGACAGCTGCCAAATTTGTATGGAAAATTATATGGACAAACTAATGATGCAAAATGGCTTCTTTGAGCATACCGAAGGCACCAAAAAAGTTTCAGCCCGATTAAAAAATACAAAAAAAAAATCGAATGTCCGAAATCTCAGAAAATTGCTCAATAAAAGAAGGCTTTTTTTTAAATCAAATGTCGATGCTAAAAATTTGGGGTGAAAAGTTGAACCACGTACGAAAGCAAAAGTATTCCAATAACCGGCATTCGTATGTTGTGACTGAGTGGAATCACCCCTACAAAAACAACGTTTGTTTGTTCGTTTCCCGCGCAACGTTCCGCTCCACTAGCCCAAAGAGGAAGCGACGGGTGATTCACCCGTCGTTACCATAGTGGCCGTGGCAAGGTTGGTCCGCTGTTTTGCGATTCCAAACAACAAGCCGTTCATTCCGCCGAGAACCGTCACCGCGAGTGGGTCCACTTTGTGGCCTTTCGAGATCTACCTTAGAGTTGTTGTTGTGTCACCCAGAATGTCCAACCGTACGTTCAACCTGCTGTGGACCAGTTCCCAGAAGGACCTGGAGAAGCTCGGAGTGAACGACTTTGAGTACCAGGCCATCGAAGCGCAGCACGATCGCACCGAAATCCAGGGGCACGTGTACGAGCTGTATCTGCGGTACATTGTGATCGCGAACAAGCTGGAGGAGATCTACGACCAGATTGTGCAGCCGCAGAAGCGGATCTTGATCCGGAAGCTGCTGGATAACTGTTTGGGGCGGGTGTTGGAGCTGAAGCATGATCTGGTGGTGATTGATATGAACGAGTTTAGCTATAACGATGCGGTGGTGGAGAAGCTGGGGCTGACGCCGCTGGTGATGGAGCTTAATGTGCCAAAGTACTTCCGGCGCGAGAAGGAGGAGATGCTGAACGAGCGGAAGAAGTTTATGGACGACATACTGAGACGGATTGGGGCGTTGGACGAGGAGGTTGTGGAGGAGGAATGGTCCGAGTTGGACGCGATAAAGATAATTCAGACGCACGAGCGAGCTAGGCAGGGCAGGTTGAGGGCACAGTTTATGAAGGAGTTGAAGTTGTTGAAGGAGAAGGGCAAGCCGGACAGTAGTAGGGACAAGTCGACGACGGGGTTGAACGCGGCGATGAAGATTCAGAAGGTTTGGCGAGGGTACGCGACGCGACGACAGACGCGACGACGCAAGGCGGAAGAAATGATCCTGATAGGAATGATTCCACCCCAGGTCACGACTGCGCGATCGGCGGTTGACGAGCTGGCCGAAGCAAAGTTGCAACGGTACGACCAGCAAAAGGAGTTTCAAGAGGAGTACGAGAAGAGTTTGGTGCGGGTGAAGGAGGAGATTTACACCAAACAGGGTGCCGCCATGAAGGAGGACATTGCCGATGAAATCCGGACGTGGTTCAAGGAGTATCAGAAGCGAACCGGTCGGTTGCCGGATTTTCCATCGGAGGAAGCCGGCGGTTCCCGCCATCTGCTGAGCCGGCAGGCCACCGAGAGTGAGATGAGCCGGTCTTCCGTGATGTCCTCGCGCGAGAGTAAGCTCAAGTCGGCCAAAGATCCGAACAAGCAGCAGAAGCGACCTGGGGAGGTTTCGCTCGAGGAAGGATTGGATAAAGCATTTAGACCGATGCAATCCGCGTTTCTTCCGGAGATTAAGAATGGCATTGATGAGTATAATGAGATTTGGAAGGGTAAGGATGAATCGCACAACCTAAGACAGACGTACTATGACGACATGATTTACGAGGAAAAGTACGCGGACGTAGAGGCCGAGTTGAGACGTATCGTGGACGATATAATGCGGCAGGAGTTGGATCTGCTGCAGGTTGCACTGGATAGAGATCGAGCCCAGAAGGGAAAGAAAACCAAGAAGGGCAGTAAGAAGGCTCGACGGAGTGGCAAAAAGGGCAAGAAGAAACGTGAGAAAGATTTGACCCCCGATCGCACGACGGAGTCTCTGTTTGAGGAGCTGCTCACGAACGGCATAATTAAAAAGTTTCCCGAAACTCCGATCAACTCCTTTGTGGGGGATTTAAGCTACGCCGCTCGGAGCGCACTAAATCCCTCCCCGGGAGACGTTCGTCACCTCATCAAACAGTACTGCATCCTTCCACTGGGTTCTGAGACCATCCGCAATTTTGGACCGTGCATAAAGTCGTTGCTGGTCGCCGGTCCGAAGGGTTCGGGAAAGACGGCTCTAGTTCACGCAATCTGCACAGAAACCGGATCGGTGCTGTTCGACATCAGTCCGGCCAACATTGCTGGGAAATATCCCGGCAAGTCGGGCCTCATCATGCTGATGCACCTGGTGTCGAAGGTTTCTCGGCTGCTGCAACCGTCCGTCATTTACTTTGGCGATGCCGAGAAACCGTTCATGAAGAAGGTCCCCAAAACGGACCGCACCGATCCGAAGCGGCTGAAGAAGGACCTGCCGAAGCTGATCAAGAACATCAACCCCGAAGATCGGATCATGCTAATCGGCACGTCCAACTGTCCCTGGGAGGCGGACATGAAGCTCATGATACAGACCTACCAGCGATTCATCTACATTCCCCGACCGGATTACGGTGCGCTATCGTACGCCTGGAAGGAAATGTTAAGCCAGTACAGTGGCGTCCCACGGCAGTTTGACACGGGGGCGATGGCCAAGATCTCGGACGGCTACACTGTGGGCTCGGTGGCGCGCTGCATCCGGGAGGTCATCACGTGCAAGCGGATGCTGCAGCTGCGGACGCAACCGCTCACGCATCTGGAGCTGATCAACGCGCTGAGGTTTGGGCCCCGAAGTGATTCCAGTGGTCAGAGGTTGCAAAATTCAGTGGGAAAGCTGTTTTTTTTTGGAAAAATCTAGCAGTTGTTGGAATTTATTTGTTGTGGTTTCTTTCCATTGCCTTAGAGCTCGGAAGGCACTTCGACGGTGTTTTTTTAAACACTCAAATTATCATAATTTGCGATACGGGTAGTAAACGTGGCGAGTATTTGAATAGAGTTTCACAAAATCAGTGCTATTGGATTATTCGTCCCATGTGGCCCGATTCGCCCCAAATGGCGATGCTTTCTTTAATTCATTGATATTTTTCATTTTACACTGGATGAATGGATATTGGATATTTTGCATTTCGCACTGGATGTTTTTTAAAAGCATTTTATGATAATAGTAGTTTATGCAACAAGTTGCAAAAAAAGGATTTTTTCAGCACGAGTCGTACATTTATCTAACGAGGTTCACCGAGTTGGATAAATACGAAGAGTGCTGAAAAAATCAAGTTTTGCAACGAATTTCATACAACATTTTTTGTAATTCCAAAAAAAACTCACACTGAGTGAAATTTTATGTCAAATTTTCATGTATTTTGTCAATAAATCGTTCAAATCAAAAAAATGTTGAAAAGTGTTACTTTTCGAAACAAGTGCGGAAAAGTTCAACTTTTCAGCACCCATTTGAGTGCTGAAAAGTAGAACTTTTCAGCATTTATTTTGAAAAGTGTTGCTATTCGATTCTGTTATTTTTGGTACAGAAAAGTAGGCTATTTCGTCGTTCAAGAATGACAGGAAAAGTAAGTAGTTTCACGACGGAATTGCAAAAAAATAGTTTTTTAGCGTTTCTTTACAAAATGAGGCTCTTTGCATAATAAAGCAGGGCTGTAAAGATTTTCACTGCTCTTCTTTCCGTCGCGAGATTTTCAGCACCAAAAATTGACGGTCTCTATCACGTGTCTACATAATCCCGTTTGACATTCTCTTTTTCTCTCTCATTCTTCACGTTCCCCTCAACTGATCGTAGCTACATAAGCTGCCGCAAAACAAAATTTTCCAACAAAGTCTAACGGTACGTAATGCGGGCTCGGTTCCCAATCCCGCTCTCGCGCTCTTTCATTGCCGTTTTCTGAGAAAACAAAATAATCTTTGGCGAGAGTGCGTGATCGAGGAAAAAAGAAAGAGTGATAGAAAGAGAATGCTCTTTTTGGCAATCACGAGATAAAAGAAGAAAACTCACAAGCTATAGTTACGGTACATAGCTTTACTCTCTGTTATTTTGGTGCAGGAATCATCAAATGATATTTTTTTCTATCACTCATTTACAACAGTGTCTTCCAGAAATAATTATTTTCATGATTTCTAATGATTTGCATAATTTTTAAAATGTGATTTGCATACTTTTTAAAATCAAAGAAGCATTTTGTGATACTATCTGCTGTTTTACGAAAATTTTATGGACTATCTTCGATAACATTATCGTAGATAAAATAATCGTTCTCAACAACCCATTATTTCCGTCGGACAATCATTGGACAATAGTTAACATTTTTTTCAAAGCTGCTAGAATTTTCAGAAATTAAATTTCTCTCTTGTTTTTTATTGCAACCTGTGCAGTACACCCAAACTGTTGAAGCCAAATCTATAAACAACACTGACAGTACCTTTGACATTGCATGCTAAAAAGTGAAATGACATAAACGCGAAAAAATAGTAGTTTATGCAACAAGATGCAGAAATAGGATTTTTTCAGCACAAGTCGTACATTTATCCAACGAGGTTCACCGAGTTGGATAAATACGAAGAGTGCTGAAGAAATCAAGTTTGGCAACGAGTTCCAAAAAACACCCATTGAGTGAAATTTTAAGTAAAATTTTCATGTATTTTGTCAATAAATCGTTTAAATCTAAAAAATGTTGAAAAGTGTTGCTTTTCGAAACAAGTGCTGAAAAGTTCAACTTTTCAGCACCCATTTCAGTGCTGAAAAGTAGAACTTTTCCGCATTTATTGTGAAAAGTGTTGCTATTCGATTCTGTTATTTTTGGTACAGAAAAGTAGGCTTTTTCGTCGTTCAAGAATGACAGGAAAAGTAAGAAGTTTCACGACGAAAATGATTGTTTGGGTTTTGAAAACAGTGCTCTATGATTACAAAACTATGCATTGGTTAGCGTTGAGGTCGCATCAATTGTCAGAAAAGCTGTCAATCCGCGTTATGATTTGGCATCCGCATTTGAGGTCAGAAGTCTATCGTTTGGGTGTACCCACTGTGCAAATGGGCGTTGAATCTCCAGCTCACGATCCAACACTACTAATCGGACACCACATCTTTTCGATGAAGCGCCCTGGAACCGGTCTACAAGGAAGAGGAGGAAGCGTTCATGTACTGGTGGTGCAAGACGCCCCTCGGAAGGCGCCGCTCGAAGCAGATGGAGATGGAACACGAGGCCCGCATGGAGATCGAGAACGTCCAGAAGGCGAAGAAGAAATAGTGTTTTTGTGCTGCGTGCCGTTTGTTTTGTTGTTGTTTTCGAATAAAGTTCACCGTTTTCTGTCTTGCGTGACATCTCACACACACACACACACACGAATCAAGTTTTTTTTTGCGTTTTCCGTGAAGAGTTGCAAATTTTTAGATCTAGAGTTAAAGTCTTTGCCGCTTCTTTCCAGATTATGCTGCTCTCGTTGACGGCCGGCGGCGTCGGTCTGAACCTGGTCGGAGCGAACCACCTGATGCTGCTGGATCTGCACTGGAACCCGCAGCTGGAGGCGCAAGCCCAGGACCGCGTGTACCGGGTGGGCCAGAAGAAACCCGTCTACATCTGGAAGTGAGTCGTTTCTACACTACTTTAAACCAACAATTTGACAATCCCGCTTCCAAACAGGTTCATGTGCACGGACACGGTCGAGCAGAAGATCATGGGGCTGCAGCAGAAGAAGCTGGACCTGGCGACGCAGGCCCTCACCGGCACCAAGCACACTGGCAGCAAGCTCACGATAGATGACCTCAAGTCGCTGTTTGGGTTGTAGACAAATCTCTCTCTCGGAAAGCAGCAGTTTGTGGCCGTTGAATCTGTGATATCCGCGTGTTTGGGATTTCCACCTTGAGAAGCAGAATCAGAAGCGAGTGTCGTTGGATCGATTTGGTGTTTCGTGATGTATTTTATTGATTCGATGTACTGTTTTATTCTTAGAGTTTAGAAATAGAAACGAGAGTGGTGTTGCCCACATTCCAAAACCATGGTAAGGAACTGTTTGCGATTTTGTTTATTTGCTCGGAAAGAAACTTAGACCTGGTTGTACATCGTATTTTGTTCAAACTACAAAAAATAACACAAACTTTTTTTTTACTCTTTGTTTGTTTGTACACACTTGTGCGTTGGTTTCAACTATCTTTTGATTGTGGTGATAATTTGGTGATGGTAACATATTTGATCAACTAACATTTAATAAAAAAAATCTACTCTGGCTTGGGTGGGTTTATCAATGCACTGTGATTCTTCTGGTTTGGTTGTTCAATTATCGCTAGCTTTGTGCACATCCTGGAAAGGTAAGTTGCTGTGTGGTTTTCCAATTTTACAGTAGTGAAACACAAATTGAGATTTTTTGAACTTCAAAGCGACCGACGGTTGGGTCTTCTTTTAATTTGATTGAGATATTCAAAAATATTTTTTTAAGGTAATCATTCCAATGACATAAACTTTGTAGCAAATTCTGAAAAAAAATGAGATGTCATGTTCGTTATCGAAAAACTCGAAAATTGATTCCCAAATTCCAAATTTGACCCTTGTCCCATCTCAGTTGCAACTGGTCCTCAGCCATTCGGCTTCACTTCCGGAGACAGTAGTGTCAGTCAAACAGGTTAAGCGTTTGGTACTAGGATTGCACGTCCCAAGAAGGAAAGTTCGCAGCGTAATGCTTTAGCTTTGCGAAAATTCAGCTTGCCATTTTTAATACCCCTAACTCAAGGCGGTTTCAAAAACACCCAAAAGGAAAAAACTAGAAATTTGGTTTATTGGACCTTTAAAAAAAAATACTCCATATAGAAGAAGATTCAATGAATCATCTTTACGACAAACTTGACAACAGCAAACAAAAATTTTGTTCGTTGAATTGGTTTTTCATAATAAAGTAATATTTTCGTGGTTATATATTTGTTACCAACATATAAAAAATTATCGAAATTAGTTTAAACTTAAAGATTCTCGAAACGGTCAATACAATTGAACAATTAAGAAAGTTTTTGTTCCAAATTTCCTTTTAATTTTTTTAATAGATCAGGAAACATAACCTGAATTTTTAATTTAAACCAGCCATTTGTTAGCATAAATTTTCTGTAAATTAATTAAAATCCGTACAATGATTGTGTTTTAAAGCATCTTCCGTTGATTCTTTATTTTTAAAATTTGTAAATTATGTTTTAAAAATTGAAGCAATGTTTATGCCAGAACGAAAAAAAAAACTTTTTTTTTATTTGAATTATAAAAATTTAGAAAAAAAAAGTTCGCACAATTTGCACAATAATCAAGGTATTTTATAAAATACTCTTGTAACTTGCTTTACATTATCTGGTTTACCTTTTTTTATATTCATATTTGCTTTATGATTTGTATTTTTTGGTGTAATAATTGTTTTCTCTTTTCGCATGGTTAAGGAACAGATCCGTTCGGGCTTTGTCATTTATTCGTGGCCAAGGTCTTCATGTTTTTTTTGGTCCTTTCAATGTTTTTTTTTGTGTATTTTTTAGTATTTTTCTATACTTTTGCATTCGTTGGTGCCTTTTCCATTCTATGCAGATTCTTAACTAGTAGGTAATTGTTATATTTAAAATCTTAAAATTATTATTTTCTTCTCATTATAATCTTCGATAATGATAATGATCTTTTAGGGAGGTTTTTCAAATATGTTGACATCAATATTATCCTAATACATTCGTAGTTATCAATTTAGTCATATTTTGACAACAACTTTTTTGTATACATCGGGCAGTGTCACAAAGCAGATTCACGACACTGTCCGACATTTTTGGTTGCGCACTTTCCACTCCAGACCAAAAACCTGACAATTAGCGATCTGGGTTGGGGAGCAATATGTGGCACAATCTTTGCTACGTCCAAGAGGTTTGCAAAAATTGGGCGAAACATTAAAATGGCGCAGTTTCAAAGCGATTTTAGCAGTTTTCTTATGTGCTAAAATGATTTGAAAATTGTTTTATTACGGCGATTATCGTGCAAATTGTTGAATAATAATTTTCTTTTTCGCGAGACAACATTTTCTACCTCAAAATATTTTTTTTTCAAAAAAAAATTAAATATTTTTTATTTTTTTTATATTTTTGTTCAAGTATTTTTCAGGAAATGTAAAAAAATATCTAAATATTTGAAAATAAATGTTTTTTCAGCGATAATGATTTTTAAACAATATTCTGTGTAATGTTGTTAGTTTGCAGAATAGGGTCCTAAAGCCCTATGTCAATTTGTATGTACAAAGGTAAAAAACACGATTACAAACAATTTCTAATCACTTTTTTCATTTCATGCAAGAAAAAAACAAGACAACATTTTTTCGATGAATCAACTATGGTTCCCTTTGAACGAGCTGTCAAGTAGGACCATTTCTGTCAAGAAGGACCGCAAGGTTGATTTTTTAAAATTCATTTAAAAAGCCAATGGGTCGTACAATGGGTCATGGTACTCAGAAAAATAAGCTTTTTCGTTGTGATCAATAATATCAGCAATTTAAACTTAATTTTAGGACTCAATTACCGTTACGGCTAATACAACGTAGTAGACCGGTTTAAGGCAAACGAGATGACGTTTCATTCATAACAAAATGGCTACTGCAATGACCATAACCTTACACTAATGAATGTATTCTTAGTATTGTTTTGTTTCTAGTAAGATAATTAGATAATTTATTAATTCGTTTAATAGATTATAGAAAAATAATCGCACTTTTTGTCTTACGACATTTATAGCTTTGTAGAAGTCTACTTGAGTTATTTCCAAAAAAATTGAATGGAGTTTAAAAGCCTATAGCAAAACAACTTTCCAGGATGTGCTCAGATATCTTTTTGCAAATTCAATCTATTATCTACTTTTTAAATACAATCAACAAACGACAATTGACGCATTATTTTTAAACAAACTGCAAACAAAACTTTTTAAATTGTTTCAAAAGAATTTCACTGTTTAATGCATATACTTTTCTATTTTCAAATTCTATTGAAAAAATACTTTCAATGATAGATTCATAAACTTGCACTGTAAATGAATAATAATCTTGGCTTGAAAAATATGTTCCACTTTCCGCAAGAATTAATCCGTTGACTTGAGCAAAAAACCGAAAATCCGACCTTAATTGGTGTACGTGTACTGAAAGATCGCCGCCGACGGGGCCCGCATCGGAATCAGCTGCGACCCGATGCCGTTCTTCTCCTTGACCACCATGTAGTCCCGGCCGTTGATCATCTGCCGAGCCGCGTCCCCGTCCGTAACGATCTGACTGCCGAACATTCCCTTGGCGCCGATCATGCCACTGGTGTGCCGGCTGAAGATCTCCGCGTACGGCGGCGGCGGTGAGTCCGACACCCCCTTGCTCAGGTAGGTGATCTTCTCCGGGGGCAGCTTGAGTCCGGGTCCGTTGAGTTCCTTCAGCTCCTTGGCCAGCTTGCGCTCGTTCATGATGCGGGCGAACATCTGCAGGGAGGATCGCAAAAGGTTACCAAATGTTCCAAGTCGTTCTCATTGATCGCTTACCTCCGAGAAGAACACGGCGATCGACGTGCAGAACCCGGTCAACATAACCAAGTAGGTCATGACCAGATCGCGGTTCTTCAGCTGACGCTCAGTGCCGCCCAAGTTCTGCGGGCAAATCTCGGCCTTGGGCAGATTCTCCAACAGCTTGAACTTGATCAGGCCTCCTTCGACCATGTTGAGAAGTCTGGAAAAAATAAATCAGTCAAAAACAAAATCTGCCCAAGTCACCAGCTGTCAGTCGTACTGCGGATCAAACAGGGCGTTCCAGCGGGTCGAGTTGGGGTACGCGAAGGCCCGGACTCGCTTCAGGAAGGGCGTCGTAGCGGTCGCGAACGGACAGTGGCTGCGCTCGTTGATCGGGTTAACCTTGCGCCGCACTAGGTAGTCGTTGTACACGAGGTGCTCGATGGCGGGCCGATCACGGACGTACACGTAGTTCTTCTTGGCCACCGTCGTCATCAGGATGTCGCTGTCGTTGAGGTTCGTCGTGAACTCGACCAGGTGCTTGTCCACGAGGACGCTCAGCGAGTTGAGCGCTTCGTCGCTCTGGGTAATTAAAATAAAAACATGAAATATTATGTAATTGAGAAAATAAATAATTGCAGCAACAATTTTTATAATATTTATAAGAAAGAAGAAGTAGAAAAACACAAAAGGTAAATCTGTAAACTTTTGGATTTGTTTTTCGTGAATTTAGCCCTCTACAAACCAACCCCGCCTTTGCCAGTGTTTTTAAAAATGTCTTTGCGACTTTGCCAATTTTTTTTAAATGTCATTTTTTTGGGGTAAACTTTGGCTGTGTTTTACTAACATTTCCTATATTTGAAGTAAAAAGAAGTACCTACTGTAATCTGGGGTGAATTGGGACTACAGTCTGAATAGGGACAGCAGTTTTTAGCGCACTTAAAGCTTTTAAATTTGGAAATGGATGCACACATTCTGTTGGCCTGAGTCTGTTTTAACCGAAACCAACAAGAAAAATCAAAATACTGTGCTCCAACATGGTTAAAACTGCTGTCCCAATTCGCCCCATGTGTCCCGATTGACCCCAGTTTACGGTATGCAGTAAATTTTGTGGCCATACGCATTTTCTTACAGTTTAAATAAAAATGGTGCCATGGTATAAATGGTATAAAATGTGAAAGCAAGAAAAAAAAAACTGTAAAAGGGACTGTAGAAACATGACAAAATTAGAAAGGCAAAATGTAATGATCGGAGGTGGTAGAATAGGCCAAATACTACCAAAAACAAACATAAACTAAACATATATGCAAATTAAAAAAAACTAAAAATAAAACAAGAAAAATATAAAACAAGAGAAGTCATGTTTTCCGTAGAACAAAATTTGCTAAAAAAACATGGTTCAATTCAATTCAATTTGTGATTTTATTAGAATTTAGCAGTTCTGTTCCAGGATGCACATTTGCACACTCAAAAAATAACCCATTTCAAACGACCTTTTTCTTTAATTTTTTTTCTCAGAATCAGTATTTTTTTATATTTATTTCTTTAAGTGAACTGATAAAGGCAACTTTTGAGATAAATAGAAGTACGAGAAAATAAGTGAGTAGGTGGTTTTGTGATTTAAAAAAAATCGAATTCAAACTCAGTCAAAACGCTTATTTTTCTTTAAAAAAGTTTAATCTTAAGTGTAAAATTATTTGTTTTATTCAAAAGGTATTTTTCAAGAATGTCGAAAACTACACATATGTTTTTGTTTTTCTTGATTTCATTTTTTTTTCGAAAAATGCAGAAAACTTCCCTGAAAATTCGTAGAATTTCTGATTGGTTTAGTGTCTTGGGCTAAGTTTTAGGTTATAATAAGGATCTAAAAAAAAATACGAAACAAAAAAACTGGATTTTTTTGTTTTATTTTTTATTATTTATTCAACTCACAATAAAGGTAAAAGGGACGATTTTATTTATTAAAATTTTAGGGGAGGTAAGGCATCTTTCGCGCCAAAGCGGCTTGAGTTTAGAAGTGGACAAGTCTGGTACTGAAGACATATTTTTCCAAGTGTGATATTTGAAAAATTTGGCATTTTCAGGTTTTTTTTTTTCGAAAAATGTTCAGTTTTTGTAATTTAAAATACTTCAGGTAGGAAAAGCATCACTGAAATATTTTTTTGAACAGGTGAAAAAATCCTACAATTTTCCTCTTTTGCCTTTGTTGATTGGACTGCTGGTTGCTGAGTTACAACCAGTCAAAGTTCAAATTTTAGGATAAATCAGTTTTTTCTAAGTGTCACCAGTATCCTTATTTTGTACTAGCGATGTCTCGGAAATTATTGGTTTGACTTTAAATGTTCAAAATGAAACTTGTGTGATAATAGTAGTTTATGCAACAAGTTGCAAAAAGAGGATTTTTTCAGCACGAGTCGTACATTTATCCAACGAGGTTCACCGAGTTGGATAAATACGAAGAGTGCTGAAAAAATCAAGTTTTGCAACAAGTTCCATACAACATTTTTTGCAATTCCGAAAAACACCCATTGAGTGAAATTTTAAGTCAAATTTTCATGTATATTGTCAATAAATCATTTAAATCAAAAAAATGTTGAAACGCGTTACTTTTCAAAACAAGTGCTAAAAAGTTCAACTTTTCAGCACCCATTTCAGTGCTGAAAAGTAGAAATTTTCAGCATTTATTTTGAAAAGTGTTGCTTTTCGATTCCGTTATTTTTGGTACAGAAAAGTAGACTATTCCGTCGTTCAATAATGACAGGAAAAGTAAGTAGGGGAACTATACCCTTTCTCAGCCTATTTCTATTATCGGCCTATCAGCACTTTGATCATGAATTACAGCTTAAATAAAGTGTTTTTGACTGTTTCAAAGTAATAAATAGCTCAAACAAAAGTGAGCAAGCAACTCTTCATTGTTGATACATCTGAAAATGTTGATTTAATAGCGGAAAACGGCAAAAGTGATGAGAATTGGTCGAACGGCTTAGTGTGATTAAAATGGGCATATTTCCCCTAGTTTCACGACAGAATTGCAAAAACATATTTTCAAAACTCAAAAATCAAGCCCAAAATTTGAAAATTACTGCTTTAAGCCCTTTAAATTGTTATTCTTCTTTCTAAAATTTAAAAAAATGTTTTTATTTTAAAGAGCAGATTTTTTTTCAAAAGTTTCCTTTTTTATATTGAAAACAAACAAACAAAATAAAGAGCAACTCTCTACGAAATCGGCCGATTTCGACCATTTTTATTTTTTGTATTTTTTTATTTGACTCAAACTTTGTGGGGGCCTTTTATATGACCAAATAAGCTATTTAGCGTCATTGGTTCACCCATACAAGTCTCCATACAATTTTGGCTGCTGTCCATACAAAAATGGTATGTAAATATTCAAACAACTGTAACATTTGAGTGAATTTTCTGATCAATTTGGTGTCTTCGGCAAAGTTGTAGGTATTGTTGAGGACTTTTGAGAAAAAAATAGGTACACGGAAAAAAATTGCAGATTTTTTTATCAACATTTTTTTTACTAAAACTCAATTTCCCAAAATACGTATTTTTTTATTTTTGAGATTTTTTGATATTTTTTAGGGGACAAAAATCCGCAACTTTTGAGCCATAGAGAAACATGGTCAAAAAATCTGCCGCCGAGTTATGATTTTTTGAAAAAAATGTGATTTTTGGAAAAAATTGAAGTTTCATGCAAAAACAAGTTTGACATTACTTTTTAATGCAAAATTGAATTTGCAATCGAAAACTACTTTACATTTTTTTTGATAAAGGGCTCCGTTTTCAAGATATAGCCACCAAAAGTTTGATTTTAGCGAAATATTTGCAGTTCTTCAATTTTTAAAAAAAGTGACCATGAGTGACCATTTCTAAAATTGGGTGATACTTAGAAAACTTAAATTTTCGTGTTTCTTTTTCTTTAAGCCGCTGTATCTCAGCAACCAGAGGTCCAATCTTCAATGTCTCTTAGACAATTTTATAGCAAATTTTTTAAACCTTTCAAAAAAAAAAATAAGAAATGGTCACTCAAAAAATCTCTAAATATCAAAAAATCTCTAAAATCAAAAAATACGTATTTTGGGAAATTGAGTTTTAGTGAAAAAAAAGTTGATAAAAAATCTGCAATTTTTTTTTTTCGTGTACCTATTTTTTTCGTCGGGTCGGGTCTCGTGGCGCAGGGGTAGCGGCTTCGGCTGCCGATCCCGATGATGCTATGAGACGCGGGTTCGATTCCCGCCTTATCCACTGAGCTTCTATCGGATGGTGAAGTAAAACGTCGGTCCCGGTTTCTCCTGTCTCGTCAGAGGCGCTGGAGCAGAAATCCCACGTTAGAGGAAGGCCATGCCCCGGGGGGCGTAGTGCCAATAGTTTCGTTTTTTCATTTTTTTCTCAAAAGTCCTCAACAATACCTACAACTTTGCCGAAGACACCATATTTATCAGAATATTCACTCAAAAGTTACAGCTGTTTGAATATTTACATACCATTTTTGTATGGACAGCTGCCAAAATTGTATGGAGACTTGTATGGGTGAACCAATGACACAAAATAGCATATTTGGTCATAGGGAAGGCCCTCACAAAGTTTGAGCCAAATAAAAAAATACAAATAAAATCCATTTCCGGTTTTGGTAGAGAATTGCTCTAAAGTATTTTTAAATTGAAAAACATTACCTAATTTTGCCAACACACTTAATTTTTTTTACCGCATTCGGTAGTTAAAAATTCGGTTAAAAAAGTTTTAGTGTGTAACGTCATGATTCGAATTCCCGGACGCTTCGAAACCCGGACACCTCATCTTGTTTTATCAATTATTTGGATATACAGTATGTAAAAAAAGTATTTACACCCCTTGGGCACTATGCACATTTTGTGATGAAACATGTAAACAATTTAATGTTGACATAAACCTAGTACTACGTTTTGTTCAGAAACTCATGCCGAACATTTTGCTGCAAAAAGCTCATGAAAAGATGTTTTCTATAAAAAGTTATATAACAAATACTATTACAAAAATAAAAAAGGTGCAAAAAAAGTTTGTACACCTTTCGAAAAATTAACATAAATAAAGTTATTTGTTGACAAATCACCATAAATCCAGTCTCCCAACTCCAAATAGGCATCCTTGACTGATTAAAAAAATAATTTGGATTGAATATAAAGTTTACTAATTACTTAGTATAAAAGTTTATATAACTCTGGAAATTCTATATAAAACTTATCTAAACTTAATTTTGCAAACTTTTAATTCAACTAAATGTCAATATATTACCATAGAATTGCTAAATAAACATTTTGGAGTGGGTATAACACCGTTTTGGGGGTATTTATATCGATAGAATAGATTTTTCGTTGGAATTTCGTACCAACCCGGAATTACGTCGTCGGAAAATCCGCCGGCATTCGAACCGGTCCACAATTAACAAGTCAACCTATGTGGCATCGGAAAGGGCATAAAATTTCCGATCTTTTGATACCCATACATCTAGGTTTTCTATAAAACCCACGTTTTTAAATACCTGGGCAAAAAGTAAGTTTGATCCACGAGAACAAAAATTACGAAATTCCATACATTTTTGGCAGATTGCTCAAACAAAACCATAACAACGTTTTTGCCTAGGTATTTAAAAACGTGGGTTTTATAGAAAACCTAGATGTATGGGTATCAAAAGATCGGAAATTTTATGCCCTTTCCGATGCCACATAGGTTGACTTGTTAATTGTGGACCGGTTCGAATGCCGGCGGATTTTCCGACGACGTAATTCCGGGTTGGTACGAAATTCCAACGAAAAATCTATTCTATCGATATAAATACCCCCAAAACGGTGTTATACCCACTCCAAAATGTTTATTTAGCAATTCTATGGTAATATATTGACATTTAGTTGAATTAAAAGTTTGCAAAATTAAGTTTAGATAAGTTTTATATAGAATTTACAGAGTTATATAAACTTTATACTAAGTAATTAGTAAACTTTATATTCAATCCAAATTATTTTTTTAATCAGTCAAGGATGCCTATTTGGAGTTGGGAGACTGGATTTATGGTGATTTGTCAACAAATAACTTTATTTATGTTAATTTTTCGAAAGGTGTACAAACTTTTTTTGCACCTTTTTTATTTTTGTAATAGTATTTGTTATATAACTTTTTATAGAAAACATCTTTTCATGAGCTTTTTGCAGCAAAATGTTCGGCATGAGTTTCTGAACAAAACGTAGTACTAGGTTTATGTCAACATTAAATTGTTTACATGTTTCATCACAAAATGTGCATAGTGCCCAAGGGGTGTAAATACTTTTTTTACATACTGTAAGTTCGAATTATAAATGTCAAAAATGTGTTATTTGATGAATTCTAACATCAACTTTCATTTAAAGTTTGTTTGAACGCTCTAGTTAATGTAAAAACAATTAAATAAAATAAAATTATAAGATTACCAAAAATGCGAACCATTTCACGTGTAATATTTCATAGGCGTCCGAAGCATCGGGAAGGCAAAGCAGAAATTTATGGTTTTGATTTCCTTAAATTCAAGCAATTTTTTATATAAAATATCGATTGTTTTGATGTTAACAGATTATTTGAGACCTAAAGAATGCCATTCACTAACATTTTAGTACATATTTGTGCAATTCATTAGCAAAAACGAATGTCCGGAATTCGAAGCAAAAGTGTCCGGATTTCGAATCAGCTTTTATAGGTGTCCGGGATTCGAAGCACAACAAGTCAATTTAATTTTCAAATTCTGATGAAAAATTGTTAGAAAAGACATATTTTGCACGCATTCTTTTAAAATTGACTGTTAATACTACATCCTGATGATATTTCTTCATTTCCAACTTATCACATGATTTTTTGTCAGCTATAACAAAAATGATATGCTACTAAGTGTCCGGACTTCAAAACGGTGCTACTACATCTAAATTTGCATCTAAAAATGATTTATGAAATTTTATTTTGGATTTTTTTTTCAAAAGTCATGGTGTATGTGAAAGTTTGTCTGACAATTACTTTTAAGGGCATTAAACTTGTTTTCTGTGTGAAGGGAGCACAATAGGGTGAACATAAAAAATCGACATTAGGGACACCCCCTGAAGCGATTCCTTAGGCAAAAATAAATAACTGTGGAATTGAAAATTATTTTTTTCAACAATACTTCTTTTGGGTCCCATTTAGGTTCCAAAACAACCTCCTAAATTTTGGGAGCGATTGGTTAATCTTGAAGTTTTCTGTACGAGAAGACGAGTACGAGAGGATTTTTTTTTAAGACTGACTGTTTAAATTTTTCTCACTGATTCGGTATTATGGGTACTTTTTTTTCGTAAAATAATTTGTTTAGGTCCTTTTCGGAGGATCTTGTGTGTAAATGTTAGTGGGAGGGGAGCCGATTACCCGCGGCCTACTCGGGGTTAGTAGGGAAGGGATTGATTCCTCTTTATAGTTTTTATTCACATTTGCTTTTGAATTAATTTTTTTGCTGTAATTGTCAATAGTATAATTCAATTAGAAATTGTGTTCGATAATATTGACTTTTCGAAGACAACTTTTTGATTTGCAATTTTTCGTTGGGTAAAAATGACGTATCATTTGAATTTCTGGAAAAGTTGAGTGGCCACCCTGTTGGCAATGCGAACTGCAAAATAAAGCTGTTAAATTAAATTAAAACTATATTTACGATTTACAATGAACGATCTGTTAAAAGTTATATAACTGCTCGTTAATCGAAACAGGCTTTGATTCATTTCCTCGCTCCAAAACCAACCGCACAGGTCAATTTTGGAACCAACGCCCACGTGTTCGGCCGTCGTTAGACTGCCTCATAAAATATTCCATTTATTTTTGGATTACTGCGCTGCTTCCCAAACCCCACCCCTCCCAAATCATCGTCCTGCTGAGCTTTTCCTCGGGGTGTTGATTTTTGATTTCCACGCCACGGAACCATCAGGTGTGGCGCTGGCCATCAAGGACGGGAAAGTGTCGTTTTTGGTGGGGGAAGGACACACCTTGTAGACACCTCAGATGGCTTTGGACAAAAGGGGTACAGACAAGGGGAGGGAGGTGTCTCATAATTTACCCCATCAAATATGTACCACTTTCACGGTGATTTATGGGAGCTGGGACGGGGCTTGGAAGCCGAAATGTTTTGTCGGTTGTAAACAAGCCAGACTGTAATCAATTATTGACACCAGCCAAGTCAGCCGAAACAAGAGTGACCACTTCGGGCGAGCACTAGATTAGTCCCAAATCGGCACTTACGTTCTTGATGGCGTACTCGATGGCGTTGCCGCGAATGGTTACAAAGTTTTTTTCTTTCCGGCGCACGTCCTCGGCGTTGTTGATGGGCAGCGTGAACTTGGACAGGGTCAGGAACGCGGTCAGGTTGGCCGTGTAGAACGACGTCAGGATCGTGATGAAGATCCACCAGCTGGCGAACAGGATGCGGGTCGAATCTGGTGAAGGGGAGGAGAGGATATGTTGTTTAGCATAATACAACATTCTGATAATTCTCCGAAAACTTTGTTTCGTGCAGAAATTGTATGAAAAAATGAATAACGCAATTGCTTACAAAACTGATCAATTTCAAATCATTCAGTTCTCAAATTAACAGATTATATAATAATTTTCATGCATGATTGACATTGAACAAAAAAAAAATATGGCTGGTGTTAGGACAACGTGCCATGTACTTTGACTCTTTGTACATTTGTAAAACCTACATCGGAACATCATTGCATGCATGCATTGTAACCATTAAATCCCATTCCCGTTTGTGTGTTCTGTACATTTTGTAATTACCATCCGGCGTTTTTTGCTCTCATCAACCATTAAAATTAAAGACTCCAGCTGTAATACCATGCACTTTGAAAGGCTCAACCCCGGGCAGGCCTATAATTTACAGTCAGCAGATAGTGACAACCCGATAGCCAAATCGGACCCCATGAATAACGGATGGACGACATACCTCCGGTCGGGGACAGGGTGCTGCCCTGTTTCATGAGCGCACCGTACACGAACCAGATGCAGTGCGGCAGCGTGTACCGGACCTGTTCCGAGTCCTTGGTCAGATAGTACCGGATGACGAGCAGTCCGTAAATGATCGGACCCACGGCCAGCAGCGAAACCAGAATCAAAATCCAAACGTCCCGATCGAAGGGAGCCAACAGCCCCGAACCACTGGCCGACTCCAGCGGACGGATCATGATCATCATCCATTCGCCCTCGTCCAGGCCCGTGGAGTACAGGATGTGCTGGCGGGCGTCGGCCAGAATGGGCAGAAAGGCCACCGCAATGTCCGCCTTCTCGTTGGCCAGCAGCTCGATGATGCTTCCGTCCATGTCGTCGCTCGAGCCGACGATGTTGTGTT
This sequence comes from Culex pipiens pallens, assembly GCF_016801865.2. Lineage (NCBI taxonomy): Eukaryota > Metazoa > Arthropoda > Insecta > Diptera > Culicidae > Culex > Culex pipiens. The sequence goes on from NC_068938.1 coordinate 204,647,171, forward strand.
CCGGCATGACCAGCGTGTAGTTGAACTTGAACTTCTCCATCAGGAACTCGAGCATCTCGAAGGCCACGCCGCGCCCGATCAGCGTTCCGTTGATACGTTCCGTGTAGCTGAGGGGCCAGTCCTGGAGAGTCGAAAAGATGAAAATTGTTATGCATAAACCATTTTGGATATTTGCGAATCTCAGTGTACGAAACTATTAATTTTTTGTAATTTTCTAAAAACCAGATTGACATTGAGTGGATGTGTCAATGTGAAACATATAAATTTTAAAGCATTCTTAAAGCCGTAAACCATGCGGCTCCATCAAAATTCAATGGAAACTAAACTTAATGGAGACGCATCCTTCTGTTCGATTGCTGTTCCAGTAGGGCAGGCTTGCCCAACGTCCGGCCCGTGAAGCCATTTCATCCGGCCCGCGACGGCTTTTCAAAATAGTTCTATGACCGGCCCTAAAGGCTGTTTATGAAATACTCAAAAATTTAAGATACAAACTTGAGATCAAATTTTCAGATATTATAACAAAACATTCATTTATTTTAATTTTTGCAAAAGGATTGCTAAAAGACACTAAATTGAAATTATTGAATTGTTACATTTTTAAGGATTCAAGTTTCGTTCGGCTGGAAGAGGTTCTTTTTACGGGTGACGAAAAACTGCGACGAGACTTCTGCGATATCGCAGATAAATTCCCTGGCTGATTTTGGAATCAGCAGCTCTTCCTGGCCCTGCAAAAAACATCGGTAATTCTAGCGAAGATTTTCACTAAACCAGTAGGTTTTCAAACGGAATCAAACAATTGAGACAGTTTCTGGATGGATACAACCGCATCGACTAAATAAAATGACGAACTCGTCCTCAAGTTTCTTAAGATATCGTAACTTCAACTTTAGGTCCTCAAAAGCCACAAATTTTTCATTCCTGCAAAAAACAATTCCAATGATCGATAACAATATTCTCTACTTTTGGCGAACAGTAGATTGGATCCACTTCGACAGTTCTAAATTTAGACCGTTTTGCGAACAACTATTCAGCACCCAGGATATGATGTATTATGGCTAAATCTTATCCGGCCCACAGTCTTTTTTATCCCACAAGTTTGACAAGCAGCAGGTATTCTGCCAGAAAAAGTTTACTTTTGTTCAACTTTTGTTATTAACAGTAATCTAAAATTATAAATTCTGGAGTTTTTTTTTGAAAAGGTCCAATGAACCAAATTTCCAGTTTTTGCTTTTTGGGTGTTTTTGAAACCGCCTTGAGTCAGGGGTATTAAAAAACATCCAAAAAGCAAAATACTGAAAATTTGGTTTATTGGACCTATTCAAAAAAAAAAACTCAAGAAATATTCTTTTAATTGGATTTTGTTATAAACAGTAAGCTAAAATCATAAAATATTACTTCAATTGTCCAAGGTTATTTAATTTTTGAAAGTTACCTTAGTTTTTTTTAATCTGAATGTCAACAGGTATACAAAATCTCATTAAAAATAGTTTTAAATTATATTTGGTTTTTTCAGTGTTCTTTCAGAAGAAATCGAAGTGCGATCTCGAAAAAAAAAATACAAATAACCGTCAGACAAAGCGTCTAAGAATAATTGTTAATTTCAATTTAAATTAATATCATTCTTTACGAATCTGGTACATTATGCCGAAAGTCATTTCGCCGAATGGGACGGTTCGCTGAATGTTATTTTTTTGATTTAAAAATCACAGGGCTTGCTTCGTATTTATTTTTGGCCGAATAAAACTTCAAAATCTCATTTTGGGCAAAATATTTGAACTTCGCAACGTTTTATTTAATATTTGAAACGGATCAAAAAAACTTTATAGGAAAAAATCTTGTATAAGTTTTCAAAAAGACGTAAGAGCCAATTGCAAACAAAGCCTTTTTTTGCATTGGTATTCGACCTACAAACGAAAAAACAATTTCAAAATTGCTTAAGTTTGTTCATCTACGCGTCTTTCAAGTGCCCCAAACTAAAAAAATAATTAAATTTTGCTACAATTTGGAGAAAAACTTTTTGAAAACTCACTCGAGAAATTAACATTGATCTAAATCATTATTAAAATCATACAGAATCTGCCTTTTTCAAAGTTATGTGCAAATACATGCATTTTCAGATAAATAACCCTTCAAAATGTTTTTCATGAACTGCTAATGTTATATAGAATCCAAAAATTAAAAAAATCTTTCAAAAATGTTTTTAAATATGTTTTTTATTTGATGGAACCACAAATTTGAAATCATCTCTTTAACCCATTCAGGCCTGATTTTTTGAAAATATACTTTTAGATAATGATGGCAAAATGATTCTTAGACCATACGTAAATTATAGGCTATTTTTTAAATTTTGAATTTTGGATCATGTATCAAATTAAATTATTTACAAGAAAATTCATATGAAAAAAAAACAATATTACATGTTTTGCAAATACAAAAAAAAACCCTGATTTAATCCCACCTGGGGTGAGATAGAGCCTTTCTTACAAAAGGAAGATAACGGCAGTTGATTTTTTTTTGTTCAAAGAAATAGCAAAATAAAGAATGGTCTATTCATGAATCAATTCAAAACTCAACATGATTTTTTCATAAAACTGAAAAGCGCTGGTTTTTGCCTCATTTGCCATGGCCGAGTGTAAGCTGTGCTCGCACACAAGCATTTTCGATTTTTAAAATCAGAACAAATTATTTGTGAGGCAGATAATTAGCTCACAATTTGCGATGTTCGTAATGTTTTCTGCCTATCACTAAATTGTTCTTATTCTCTGAGTGTTTTTTGCACTTTTCAAAATATCAAGAATTAACGAGAAAACAAAATAATTCCGTCATGCTACAGAGCGTTAAAGTGGTTACATAATGACTGGCAGAAAGTTTTTCCAAACCCGAGAATTTGCCGTGTTGTAAAGATGTAACGTTAAACCGCATGAATGTTCTTGAAAGCTTTGAAATGCCTGCTGGAATTCACTAAACTGACATTTAGGCGTCAGGCAAAATTGTGAGCTTTCAATAAGCAAGCCAGAAAATGATGTAGTATGCATTTAGGCGTTTTTGGGTTTGGGAAGCATACTGCGACTGAGCGCTCGGTGAGACTTCACTACGACAAACGCACGCTGGGTTCATTGCCGACGAGCCGATACGATGAACCAAAATACTAACACACAAAAAGGCTCGTACCGAAGCTAGAAAACCAAACCCGTGATGTGCGTTGTCACTGGCGCATGGGCAGCTTGGACGCTCACCAGAAATTTGTTCACTCAGAAATCGATCAGAGAATGAGCAAAACAAAAAAGAAAGGCAAAAGAATGAGCATAGGGCTTTAGAACGGATAGCAGCTTGCGTCTAGTATGCGTTCACTGAAGCTTAGCATAGATAATCATGAAAGGCGATGTGTGATGAACGAGCAATCGATAAAGCAACTTGCACTAAAAGGGGGTAATCTAGTATCAAAACTCTATACGCGCCAGCATTGCTCGCGTCTGCATGTGAAGCTCAACTTGACAACTTGTCGACGAGGCGTCGAAAATCGATCGTCCATGATTTTTTGCAGTTTTTTGGAATGAATATTTCTCGAGAAATGATTTGGGAACGAAGCTGGATTTGGCGTCGGAGCCAAAAGCAAACCCTATACCCCTCTTTACTAAAAAAGGCAAAAATGGAAATTTTCTAAAATCTGAACGGTAAATCCGAATGAGGTCAAATTTGTTTCAGAACCTCGATTATCGTCTAGATTATGATATGGAGAAAAAAATAGATAAAATTCCGAAGGAATAGTTTTGGCATTTGGTGAATGTTGGCTTTTACCTTTTTTAGGGGTTTTTCCCCCTCACAGTGAATTAGTCCTCAAGCTGTAAATCAAGAACCACATTACCGACATGGATGAAAATTTGGGAGGATGTAGGGCTCAAAAAATGCATTTTTTTGGATAAATAAACGATTTCAATACTTCAATTTTCGACCGAATTTTCATTTGAAAACCGCCTGTTCAGGTGAAAACACACTCCGAGTCCCCATAAAAAATGGATAAATTCAAATTTGGTATGGAACTGGTTCAGGTTCAGCACATCCCCTTTTAAATGTGCCCAAGAGAGCTTAAATCCATAATGTGAGCTCTGAGAAACCCCCTACCACAAAATTGAGCACTTTTTTACCACACACGGACGTCACGCGTGCTCTACAGTAAATTAAGCGCCAAAATTCGGATATTGGAGATAGACCAATTCTGTCATTGTCAATCGATCGGGCGTCAAAAATCGATCGTCCATGATTTTTTTTTGCAGATTTTTGGAATGAATATTTCTCGAGAAATGATTTGGGAACGAAGCTGGATTTGGCGTCGGAGCCAAAACCAAACCCTATACCTTTCTTTACTAAGAAAGGCAAAAGCCAAAAAATATTAAGAATTTAGAAAAAAATATTTAGAATTTTGGTCTCGTTGAAAAGAACACAAAACCCAACAATTTTCTGTTAAACGATTTATTTTCAAAGAACCCCGGTCACGAAATATACTAGCAGAGCTAGTTCTGCTAGAATCCTGCTAGTTTTGAAAAGAATGCCTAGGTTGGAACAGTCGTTGAATAGACTATAGACTATACGCATGGAAAACAAATACGTTTCTTTCACTTAAAAAACCTATTTAAATGTAGTTTTCGGAATAACAAAAAAAAGTTGAACTCGATGCAAAATTTGATTTTTTCAAATCTATTTTTTGCACATTATTAGATGAACTACTATTTGAATAGTCCAAAGCACTGGTAATATTTAAAAGAATGTCAGAAACACAGAATTATCTTCAAAGAACTGGTAATGTTGGAAAAAAAATGCAAAAGCTTCCAGAAATAAATAAAATCATCTATTAAAGATGCTGAAGAACCAGTCATGTTTGAAAAATGTAAAAACTCACGCAAATAACAGTTTTATTGTTTTTACAATTAGTTTTCTGTTGATTTTCCATTTGCCGAAATGTCCATTCGACGAAACGACTTTAGGTTAAATGTCCCGCACCGCGGTTTAAATAATTCTTCTAACCCATTGAAAAAGCCACTTTATAGATGAGCATTAATTTATTTCTTAGCAATTGCCGTTGAGTAATAGAAGGATCACTCAAAAAAAAAAAATAAACGAAAAAATACTAGACATAACAGAAAAAATTGATTGTATTGTTAAAAAATAAGGTTTTTCCAAAACTTAACATGACTTTTTTTTCCCTTTTCATGAACATTTGAAAGATGTTCAGATAGAAAAATATAACATGATTTTGTACTTTTTTTTATGTTTCTAAAAATCTGCATATTATTCCTCGCCTTACCTCCAGCGTGGTCACTTTGAGCATCCGGCCCTTCAGCTCGTTGGCCAGCTTCTCCTGGAACGCATCCTTGACGGCCTGGCTGGTGCGCGAATCGCTTTGGTACACAAAGTTCTTAGTCCCGTACCGGTTGGGGCCGGTCCGGTCCGGCCGCACCACCGGAATGGCCCCCCGAACGGCGGTGATGGCCAGTTGGGAGAAGCATAGCAGCAGAAACAGACCAGCGCAGGATAGTTTGGGAAATTTTGCACACTTTTTCTCGGCGGCTTGGGATTTACTCATGATCACCTTGGTGGGACATTTTATGAAGGATTTTTCTTTTTTTAATTTTCACTGTGATTCACTGTTTTTCTGATATACAATTTGGGTTCACAAATGAGAGAAACTTTATTTCCTTGAGTTAAAAAAAAAAACAAGAAAAAACTTAAATTCAACAAAAAATAGAAAAAAATCCCAACACATTAACTTCTCTCCAACTGGTAATCCAAAGGGGGGTTCGTTTCTTTCTCACAAGTCACTTTCCGAGTTTCGCGTCCGTACCGGCCAACCGTTCGCAAGGAACTGAACGGGCAAGTCCCCAGGCGTTTGGACGGAAGTGGCTCCCAGACCTAAAGCGCACCATCATTGTCGGGAGTCATTACATACGATTTCGTATACACACACGTGGGGAACAATAAAGCCTATCACCCCCCCTGGTGGTCAATCATAAATTGTTTAGATTTGCTTTTTTCTATTTATCTTAGGCCCTTTATGTAGTAGTATTCTATGTGAAGTGTGGCAATTTGTTTTGTTTGTAAAACCTAAGTTTAGTTTTTTTTGAGTTTCGTACAAATATCGCTTAAAAATGTTAACATTTTTCAAAATTGGATTTTTCAGCACGAGTCGTAGTAGGACTTTTCAGCACTGGTATTGATTTTGGTAGCGAAAAGTAGGCCGTTTCGTTTCTCCAGAAGGGCAGGAAAAGTTGATAGTTTCACAGTGGAATTGCAAAAATGCTTTTTTTTTTAGGTGAAACGTTTTTGTTCCGTTAGAATGTTGTTCGCCGTCATTATAAGTGACAGCTCGAGATCAGCATCGAAAAGTTGAACATCACATAAATGAATGCTGAAAGTCCTTTTTCTACTAATTTAAAGAAGTTTCAGAAAGAAAATTTTATGAAAAAATAATAAGCATTCAAAACTGATCAGCGAAAAAAATAATAAAAAAATGCAGTAAATCTTTTGATACAACATTAAAGGGAAGTATTTCGGTATAACAAATTGTAGAAAAAACTTCATGTTTGAGCTGTCGGTGGTGATGACCATAATTTCGTTATTTATTGGCTCTTGCGGTCACACGTGCTTCCCAGACACAAAAGGCCTAATGCAATTGGATAAGCCAGTAAATAAATCCAACAGCAGAGGTTATTTCCGGGATCATTTCCCACAAAGCTAAAGCTAAAATATTAAATTTAATGTTTAATATCGGTAGAATTGGAAAATCCATTTTCCGATCCAGCGATTCCTTATGTGTGCTTTTCCCTGATGGGGTAAACTGCAACTGTGTCCCACGTACGTGTCCTGAAATCATTGGCTAGATTGTGATATATCACAGCAGGAATGGGAGTGGGAGGCAAGAGTTATGACGATGACAACCATTGATCTTATCTGTTTACCTTCTGTACATATCCGATCTATATTCCACTGTTTGGTGACCTTCTTGAGGGGGGCTTTTCTATTGTCGCTCATTGTGTCATCATATTTGATGGGTGGGAAAGGGGAGGGAGGAATCTGGAAATGGAAAATACAATGCCAAATGCATTTTCCATTGGAATAATGATATAATTTGCAGTTGATGGAGTTCATCACAATCCATCGTAACAATTCAGTGTGTATACTATTATTGTAAGCAATATTAGCATGAATCAATAAATCAATGTAAATGTAGTTAAAAGAAAATGTTAAAGGAGAATGAGGTTGAAAGTATTTAAATTCGTTTTAAAACAAAAATTCAAATATGTGATTTGTTTGCATTCTCTCAAACTGAACAATTCTCTTAGAGTCTTAGAACAACGATTGTTTTTGGAGATTTTGATGCAGGTGCAACTTACTAAGATAAAAAAACATCGCTTGTATTTTTCTCTTTAAGGCCGTTGCAAATATTTTTCATAGTCTCCCTTCAAAATTGGTCTGAAAAATCAGGGAATAAACTTTTTTTTGAAACTTCAAAATTTCAATGAAAATTGAAGTCAAATCAACTGAAGACAATCTAAAACTCATTTTTCTACTTTGATAATCATAAGGTCTATTCCCGTACTGCAGAATTCTGCAATTCTGCACGAAATCGGCAGCAGAGCGTTCCCGTACTTTTCTGCAACATAAGTAACTTTTTTCCCAGGCAGAACTTCTGCAATGAGAGAGACAGAAGTTGCAGCAAAACCGTTTCCGTACTTTTCTGCAAGCTCTCTCTTCTCTTTCTTGTTGAAAAGTGACTGCAAGTTTGTGTGATGGATGTTGAGTACACGCTTACATAAAGTTTGCAATTTTGGTGAAATCAAGCATTTTATTATTAGTTGTAATATTTTTTTTTGTTTTATTATCACTAAATCGAATTAGTCTTTTGAAGAGACGTTTGTATATTTTGAATTGATGATTTTTTTTGGGTAGTTAGTTTTTTATGTCTGGTTTTATTGAGAACGATTTTTTGTGTTAACGATTTCATGCTTAGTTAATTAATGTAAATGATATAGCGATATTTTTTAGTGTTAAAATGATAACTTTTTGAATAGACTAAATATGTGTGTTTAACTAATAGGTAAATTTAATTGCCAAATAATAATTTGTACCTTTAACGGTGCTACCAATTTGTATTCTTTTTTGAACCAAAAAATGTGATGTAATTTAGTTGAATTCTTAAATTTTAGGAAGTTTAAATTCTAAAATTCGGAAATTCTTAAATGCGCCATCTTGAATCACAAAAAGTACATTTTTTTGGAGTTGTTAGAAAATCAGGTTTAGAGGATTTAGAGATTGAACATTTTGACGAGTTCTTCGGAAAATAGAGTACGAACTGTTTCTATGTTTTTAATATTTGAGTTTTCATTATTTTATGTACAAAATTTTAAAATTTTACTTATTTTAGGTTTTTTAGTTTCTTAATTTTTTATTATTTTTTTAAACTGTAACTTTTGGATTTTTGGTGTTCTGAACTTTGAAAAAATCAAACTTTTGATTCATTTATATCGAATTTAAAAATATTTGAATTTTTAAGTTTAGGAACTTTTAAGTTAGAAACCTTTATTTTTTATTTCAAATTTTGAAAATTAAGATGTTTTTGAAATTTTCAATGTTTAATTTTTAATTATTTGAATTATCAAGCTTTGAATTTCTGATTTATTGTTTTTTTGTTCAGAAATAAATATTTGCATTTTTAAATTTCTCTAATATCTGATTTATTTTTTTCAAGTTCCTCAATTTGAAAATATTTTTTTTTATATTTTTAATCAAAAATTTATAAATTTATGAGTTTGAAAATTGTAGAGTTTGTGATTCATTTTTTTTATTTGTCAATTTCGCTGCGTCACCGTTGTTCTTCGATGTGAAATCCAATCATAATTTATTTATGTTATCTTTCAAACATTTTGCTATGTAAACATGTATTTATGGTCTATATAAATTTACCTTCTATATTAAACCTTTTTATTTTTTTAATTATGTTTTTAAAGTACCTGCCATTCTCATTTCTTAAATTGTTTATCTAACGTAAAAGTTTTGAGTTGTTTCTAATATAAAATGTCTACCTAAGCATTATTAATTTCTAGTTTAATAAATGGTACATGCTTGATTTTTTAGATAAAATTTTGATTTGCATAAAAAATAAGTCCCCGTTCTAGAGGTAAACTTCTTTCAATTACAATTTTTGTCAATCCATTTTTTAATTGTTTTGAAATAATAAAAAAACTTCAATACCCAATTTGAGTAAATCCACTCAACTGTGTACAACATTGCAGAAAAAGTACTGGAACGCGCTACCCAGGCAAAAGTTTTGCGGCTTCTCTCCTTGCAGAACTTCTGCAAAAGAGAGAGATGAAGAGAGCGAGTACGTGCTGCAAAAAAGTACGGGAACGTGCTGCAAAAAAGTGACTTATGCTGGCTGCAGAATTCTGCAGAAGCTGCAGAAATTCTGCAATTCTGCAAGTACGGGAATAGACCTATAGTTAGCACGTTTGGGCTGGATTAAAAATCTTTGGAATTTTTATGAAATTCCAATTCCGCAAAAACTGTTTTACTAGCAAAAAAATAATAATAATAATAATAAGCTGTCGTCAATACTTAGGTATTTTTGAAACTATTGATTGCAAAACAACTGTGCTTTTTTTAATTTTTTTTTTGCATTTTTTTCATTGAAACATTCTGAATTAAGATTTGAATGTTTTTCTAAAACAAACATGGCCGCCAAGTGGCCGATTGGGGCCTTTCAGAACCTTTAAATGGATTTTTAAATCATTTTTTTGAATAACTTCACGGTCCTTCTTGACAGAAAAGGTCATATTTGACAGCTCGTTCCAAGGGGACCGATGATTCATTAAACAATGTTGTCTTGTCAATTTATTTTTTGCATTAAAAAGAATTTATTTTTTGCATTAAAAAGAAAAAAAAAGATAAGAAATCCATTTTTAAAATCTCATTTTTAAAAATTCATTTTCCTTCCTTTACAAAAAGTCAATTTTTGGATGAGCAAATTTGAAGAATTTTTGACGTATAATCAAATGGAATACCTTCTACATATATTGTGTTGTCAATTAAAACATCAGGGTAAATAGAATTATTCTTGAGATATCCTGAGAAAGTAGTGTAAATTTTTTGTTCACTTTGATTTTATATTGAACATTATTGAAAATGTTCATTCGGTGAAAAGTACCATTCGCAGAATTTAGTATTTGTAGTAGGTGTAGGTGCTCAATACACCTACATATTGAAAATGATTCATAGATAATTTGTCTGAATTATTTATTTGGTAAAAAAATGTACGGGCAATTCTCTACCAACTCACACGAAATCTGGAAAAGTTGCCCCGACCCCTCTTCGATTTGCGTGAAACTTTGTTCTAAGGGGTAACTTTTGTCCAGTGGCGTGGGGAAATTATATGGACGTTTTGAAAATTCCGTCGTTTATGGACGCCCCCTGACTAAAACTAGAACGAATTTCTGAGGATGGTGGGGCAGTTGCCCCATTAGGGCGGAATCTATATGGAAAAATTTAAAATGATCAAATTTCAAGCAGCAACACATTTTTTGGTTCCCTTTTAGGGTCCCAAACAAACAACCAAACTTTGGGAGCGATTGGTTAAGCCCACGATTGGCGCAACGCGAATGAAATTTGTTTAGAAATTACTATGGGGAAACACGCATTTTCACATTTTTTGAATTTACAAAATTTATGTTTTATTATTATATGAAACTAACATCGTAGAAGTATAGCCCTGAATGTCCTGAACAACTCTTCCGAAGACAGTATGGTGCTTAAGTGCGTCACAAAAATTGATGATTTTTTGAACATTGGCCGATCTGGAAACCGTTCCGAACATGTGGGATGACTGTACTCAGAATTCCGAAAAAACGTATTTTTCATCGAAAAAACACTTAAAAAGTTAAAAAAAATGCTCCCATTTTCTGTTTCTTGACTGTAATTTTTTTGGAACATGTCATTTTAAGGGAAATTTAATGCACTTTTCGAATCTACATTGACCCAAAAGGGTAATTTTTTCATTTAAAACAAAATTTAACATTTTAAAATTTCGTGTTTTTTCTAACTTTGAAGGGTTTTTTTTAGAGTGTAATAATGTTCTACAAAGTTGTAGAGCAGACAATTACAAAAAATTTCATATATAAACATAAGGGGTTTGCTTATAAACATCACGAGTTATCGCGATTTTACAAAAAAAAGTTTTGAAAAAAATACATTTTGTGTTTCTCTTTGTTTCGTCGTCCGTTTTAAAACGAAAAAAAAATGTTCTAAATGAAAAAATGGCCCTTCTGGGTCAATTTTGATTCGAAAAGTACAATAAATTTCCCATAAAATGACATGTTCTAAATTTTTTTACAGTTAATTAACGGAAAATGGGAGTGTTTTTAAAACTTTTCAAGTGTTTTTTTTTCGATGGAAAATACGTTTTTTTCGGAATTCTGACGCCATCAAATCGAGCGTCTAATTTTACATAAAAGTTCCTTTGAAACCAAATTTCTATCTCATCACCGTTTCAGGCTGCAAATTACTGAAAAACACCGCATGTTCAAAAATGGAAGGGGTCGTACCACCCCTCCGTCACGAGATATCAAAAAACGTACCTCGGATTCGTGATCAGGGACAAAAGTTACCCCTTAGGACAAATCTTAGAGGGGTCAGGGCAACTGTTGTGTGAGTTGGTGGAGAATTACCTATATATATTAGGATGTAACAAAAATGACTTTTTGGCGGGCATTCAAGGGTTTGTTCCGGTGGGCATACTTAGCCCAAATCCAAAATATGAGCTTGATTGGACGTAACAGGAGCTGGCGCTCCGGCCTTCAATTTTAAATGGGATTTAACCCGTAAAAAAAGATTTTTTCAAAAATGTCACATTTTGAGGCATTTTGGCCACTGAAGCGTTTATTTTCAACATCATTGGCGTGTAGGCCAGATCCTTGCGCATCTTTTAGTATATATAACATTGAAATTTGGAGCACTCTGGAGCTCGGTACAGACCTTCAAAGTTTGGCATTTTTTCGAAAAATCGGCCCCGGCAAAAAAGATAAGCGTCGCGCCTCGCGACGCCCTAGACGCCATTTGATTTTGCCGGGGCCGATTTATCGAAAAAATGCCAAACTTTGAAGGTCTGTACCGAGCTCCAGAGTGCTCCAAATTTCAATGTTATATATACTAAAAGATGCGCAAGGATCTGGCCTACACGCCAATGATGTTGAAAATAAACGCTTCAGTGGCCAAAATGCCTCAAAATGTGACATTTTTGAAAAAATCTTTTTTTACGGGTTAAATCCCATTTAAAATTGAAGGCCGGAGCGCCAGCTCCTGTTACGTCCAATCAAGCTCATATTTTGGATTTGGGCTTAGTATGCCCACCGGAACAAACCCTTGAATGCCCGCCAAAAAGTCATTTTTGTTACACTCTAATATATATATAGGTAATTCTCCGTCAACTCACACACACACACACACACACACTATATAGTTAAGGTGAAATAGTCCTTCATTTTCAAGGAAAACACTCTAAGTATTCTGAATTTTATGTAATTTAACAGGTTTTTGCACCAAAACACATTGTTTCTCTGATACAATGTCGACCCACATCGGCTCATATTTTTCATCAAAATGCAATAATATTTGCAGTACAAAACGAACGTGTGTCATCATTTCATTATTCAAGGACCGTTTTTACGGAATCCTTTGGGCAAAGCCACGTACTGTAACTTGTATGTTGCTGCCACTGTCTACACACCCAACAATGTCCATCCAACAGCAAAACTCAAGCTCCATTATCTGCACGCGATTCCGACCGAAGGGATGGCAATTTCATAAAAACTCATATGTAACATTAGCGGGGAGAGGCACACATCAGGCTGATGATTGCACCGATCAAAAGATGACCACACACCAGGTCAGGGATAGTGTTTGACGGTTGAAAAATCAATGACGGTTTTGAGGAGTGATTAGTTTCTATGTGTTACTGTCACAGTTGGGATCAATAATTTAATTTCACATTCATTTGATGTAATGGTAGGGGTGAAAACAGATTGATAGATCAAAGAGAAGATTCGGCATTCTCAGACAGTTCATGCTAATGAAGAGTGTTTACCAACAAGAATACATTCTAATAGCTCGAATCAACAACATTCATCTTATCAAATTGGCTAGTCTAGCCATTCAACATGCGATTAACTTCATTCACTGTCGATGAAGTAAAGTAAACAGAACTTCCACAAGCTTTTGTACGAAGAATCTAGTCGATTTGATTCAAGCCACTGAACCGTAACCACGTGCTCAAGTTCATTTACACACTCGGGTTCACGTTCAGTGCTAATCGAACCACCTGGCCGCGATGCTGATCCTCCGAGCGGTTCAAGCGGCCCTTCTTTACGGAATTGGCGCATTCTACGCGCTTCAGTTTGTGCTCCAAACCGCGTTGCAATTCCTAGCCGATCCCGATCTAGCAGCCTGGCTGGCGAAGAAACGCTCGGTGGCGCCTGCTTTGCTGGGCGATCCGCGCTATGGAACGCATCGCTTCGTTGAGGTTAATGTGAGTACTAGATTGGATTGCTGTTTGATTTTTTTTGGTTGTGATAGAGAGGTGGTTTGTTACAGGGTGTCAAGCTGCACTACGTCGAAAAGGGTGATCCTGGGAAGCCGTTGATGCTGTTTCTCCATGGATTTCCCGAGTTTTGGTTTAGCTGGCGACATCAGTTGGAGGAGTTCTCCAAGGACTACTGGACGTTAGCCGTGGACCTGCGAGGTTACGGGCAGTCGGAAGGGTTCGATGATCGCGCGGCGTATCAGATCGATGTGATCGTGGAGGACATTCGAAGCCTTGTCCGGGCACTTGGACGTGATCGAGTGATCGTGGTGGGACACGATTGGGGCGCGGTACTTGGTTTTCAGTTCGTGTCCAAGCACATGGACATGGTCGACCGTTACGTGATGATGGGTGGTCCGTCGCTGAACGGGATCCGGAGATTGCTGCTGATCAGTTGGCAGCAGTTCCGAATGTCTTGGTATACGTTCTTCTTTTTGATTCCGTGGTTGCCGGAGTTTTACATCTGGGGAAAGGACTTCGGATACATTGAGCAGAACATGGGGGGATTTTTGACGAAATCTGAACTAGAGGCATACAAGTATACCTTTTCCCAACGGAAAGCCGTGACGCGAGCAATCGACTACTATCGGGAGAATCTTAGCTTCCTGCGGAAGGAACAACCACTGCCGAAGCTTGAAAATCATTCCCCCGGACTCTACCTGATCGCGGAACATGATCAGTTTATATCGCTACGAAGTGGTCGAGTGATGGAGAGGAGCTTACCCAACCTGTGGTATCGGATCGTCCCCGGAACGGGACACTACATGCAACAGCAATCTCACCGGCTAGTCAACAAGATGATTCGGGACTTTTTGGACCTCTCAGGCTAACGAAGGACATTTTTCTATACTAATTAAAATTTATTTATTAGCAAGAATAAATTCTGTACAGAACAAATCAACAACTTTCACCTTAATTCAACCCTCACTTACGTGACGCTGCAGCTGATCCTGCTCGCGGATCGATTCCCGCGTTTGGAGGGATCGCTGGCGCCAGAGGCGTGCCGCCCTGAGCAAACTTTGCGAGTCATCGTCGCCACCGCCGGTGGGATCGTTTGGCGGAGGAGCAGATCCACCGATAACGCCCAGCTCCAGGTCGACGCTTTTCTGCGGGAGTCGATCGGGGAAGTCCTTCGAGTAGGACGAATCCGAGCTGCTCATGCTGGAGCAGGACGTCGATTCACCCCAGGCCGTTCGCTGACGGCGCGTTCGGCGGGCTTTGGTTACGATCGTTCCGCAGAGCGGCTCTCCGGATGTGAGTTGGTGCTTTATTTTCGTTGCATCTGTTTGTGGTAAGTGTAACAAGAGAAAAAAAATGGGATCTTGAGGTTTCTTGAAGGTCTTGAGAGAGGTATCTTCAATTACCCGCGGTAGCTGGTCGTGCGTCGTCCAGCAGTTCTAGCGTTACGGTCCGCTCTTGGTGACTGCTGGTAGGTCTGAATGGCTGCAGCACCTCCCGCTGTTGACGCTCGTTCCAGGCCCCATCGCCAATACCTCCAACCTCCCAACGGTTGGTGTGCGGACCACCTTCAATGCTTGACGAACTCGATTGGTACTCCGAACTGGACATGTCGGTGTGATCTTCGTGGGCCGCATCCGAAAACGGAATTTCGTTAAGCGATCGCAGCTGTGGAATGTTCTCCTTAAGCATGTGCCGGAAGGAGGGGTTCTCGGAGACAAAGTTCTCGCGTAGATCCAGATGTTCTAGCTTTTCGCATAGCGCAAGAAATGTGATGCTTCCAAGATCGGTGATGCGATTGCTGAAAAACGTCAATTAAGATCGTATCACAACCCTTCAAATAACCCATACCAACCTCTTCAAGCTGATCTTCTTGATCTGCACCAGATTTGTGCACGGTCCGACCTCCTCGATCTGGTTGTGATCGGCGACCAGCTCTTCCAGCGTCTCCAGCCCGCTGGTTCCGTCCAGGTTCTTCAAGCTGCACCGACTCACGTTCAGATAAACCAACGACGTCATGTCGCAACCCAAATCCCTCAAGGTCATCACGATGCTTCCCTCCAGAGTCAGCGAGCGCAGGTTCGGTATAAAGCACGGAATTCGCTGCAGGCTGGTCAGGTGCGAGATGACCTTCAGCTTGATTTCCGTTACTCGATGAAGTTCGGTGGATCCCGCCGCTTGGCGCTGCCATTTTCAAGGACAATCAATCAAAAGGTTACAAAAGCTCCGATAGTAACTACTCACCAGCAAATCCTCGATGGTCGGTTCAGCCGGAATTACAATCGGATAGTAGCGCATCGGGGCCGGGATAAAGGACTCGAATGGCAACCGGGGTACGGGCGGACGTGGCCGGTGTCGGGTCGTGGATCGATTACTGTTGATCAGATTTCGGATGGCGACGAACTCATTGCCGTTAGCCTCACCGCGCAGTTCTTCGGGGGAATGCCCCAGCGAGCCGCCGGCGGGTTCCGACGACGAACTCGACGATGGTCGGTCCTCGGCCGGAATCTGCTGTTCCGGCATGGCGGTAGTTCGGATATTTTTTCGCGTATAAAATATTGAAAAATTCCTAGCAAAAGCCAAAATAACACACCAAACTTGATTTTTTGTTCTAGAACCGAAAGAAAATTCAACAAACTCGGCGTGTCGCCGTGGATACCAGCGGAGGCACGTTTTTGGCCATGGTTTATTGCGCTTCCTCCTTCGGCATTTTATCGATGGTTCGTTAATTGAAGGGGTGGCCGGGAAAAACGATACAGTTTGTTGAAACTGATAAAAATGTAAAATTCAAGATTTGTAGCATCATTTATGGAGGCACCAATCAAATGATACATGAACAGTACCAGCAAATCATTTGCAATTCTAGGGCCAACCTGCAGACTGCTTGTCGGTATGTCCTTGAATTCCATTGAAAAGAGAGCCAGAAATTGGAATGATAATACGTTGCATGCACGGAATGATGATTTCGGGAATCTTAAAGAAAGGTCCTAAAAGAACAGAAAATTAAACTTATTTTATCAAATCAAAGTTTTACTGAATTTAAATTTTAGTTTAGTTTATAGTTTAAAATTTAGTTTTTAGTTTTTAGTTTTTAGTTTTTAGTTTTTTGTTTTTAGTTTTTAGTTTTTAGTTTTTAGTTTTTAGTTTTTAGTTTTTAGTTTTTAGTTTTTAGTTTTTAGTTTTTAGTTTTTAGTTTTTAGTTTTTAGTTTTTAGTTTTTAGTTTTTAGTTTTTAGTTTTTAGTTTTTAGTTTTTTTAGTTTTTAGTTTTTAGTTTTTAGTTTTTAGTTTTTAGTTTTTAGTTTTTAGTTTTTAGTTTTTAGTTTTTAGTTTTTAGTTTTTAGTTTTTAGTTTTTAGTTTTTAGTTTTTAGTTTTTAGTTTTTAGTTTTTAGTTTTTAGTTTTTAGTTTTTAGTTTTTAGTTTTTAGTTTTTAGTTTTTAGTTTTTAGTTTTTAGTTTTTAGTTTTTAGTTTTTAGTTTTTAGTTTTTAGTTTTTAGTTTTTAGTTTTTAAGTAAAACAAAATCGGTCATCACTGTATTGCAGTAAACGCACATCTTTCAAGTGGGTAGTAAATCCAGCCTACTACTGATTGTATTCTTGTACGCAAAGTTGAATACAAGACAACTAGGTTGCCGGTGGCCGGCGTCGTGTGCGTTGGCGCGTGGCAAGTGTTTAGAAGTTTCGTTTCCATGGAAGCACCTCGTACGGGCAAAACAAGTGCCTACTAACCGCCTCTATCGATAATGATCAATCAATTTTCGAGCGCGATATTCTTTTTTTCTGCCTTGCTGTTGTTGGACTTGATTTGTTTCGGAGAATCACATCAGGATGTGATAAAAAAAAGTTGACAATCATCGTGATGATTTCGAAAAAGAGGGTTTTTTGAGTCAGAGATGAATGTTTTGAGGAAATTTCCGAAAATATGAAGCAATTCAAGAATAATTGCATTCATAACTGAATTTACAAACCATATTCCAATTATACAGTCATTTACCCTAGCAAATTCTGATATCAGCACGATGCTCAGTTGTGGTGGTTAGCCAAATTACGTTTGTTATCTGGCGAAGTCTTCTTCGGTCTGGTGAATTTTGGTAAACATTCTAGGGTGGATCTTCAAAATTTATTTAAATTAATCAAACTCTTTGACGGTGAACTGACCTTGTGTTGATTAGACAGTTTGTCTTAACGAGAAGTTATGTTTGTTTAAAATGGGACAGTTGTTCAGCATAGTCTCAATTACATTGCTGCGAACAAACATTGAACCATGGCCTCAAGTAGGTCTCCTATACCTTCGTGATCAAGTTGTGCGTTCTGTCCAAGACAATTGCTGCAGTTGTAACGGAACACGCGTATGATGTAAAATTAGTGTTTCAAGAATTGATCAGGGTGGTTACACATTTGCTTCTAGTAAAAAAAAAAACATTAAGAAGAGCCAAAAGATTGGGAAAATTTTGACATTCGATAAGTATTAAATTTAGGTAATAGTTCTACTATTTAGACATCATTTAGTTAAATTCATTGAACTAAGCACCACCCTACCAGATCATCTATAGATGATTGAAATTGCTCTGTTTATACCTTGCGAGCAAGACTCGGCCGGTTTCAGTCAACGCTTGCTTGCATTCGCGTACGGTTCGACGGAAAGCTATCATCACCGTCGAGATAGCCAGACGGGTTCGCACATCGCACACACTCAGTAGGCGGCGGCGTGTTATCACTACTCTGAACGAACTCCCCGGTTTGCGTGCATGCGCCGCCATGGCCTGCTCGGTTCGCGATGTGGCGCAAAAGATTGCCGTTTGGGTGCTGTGCCTGTTCTACTCGGCCCAGATCGTGCTCATGATCGTGGTGATGTTCTTCAAGAAGCCCCACTCCAAGTTCTGGGTCGTGAAGAAACGTCCGTACGCACCGCAATGCCTCGTGAAGCACGAGTACGGCGTGAGCAAGTACGCCACGGTGAACGTAAGTGTGTTGCCCAAGGGAATGTGAATTTAATTGGTCTAATTGATGGACGGTTTTGTTTTGTAGGGCGTGAAGTTGCACTACGTTGAGAATGGTGACCCAAGCAAGCCGTTGATGCTGTTCATCCATGGCTACCCCGAGTTCTGGTTCTCCTGGCGGCACCAGCTCAAGGAGTTCTCCAAAGACTATTGGTACGAAATAGATCGAGTCGTCGGAAGCTCCAAAATACAAAAATTGTCGTTCCAATTTCCAGGGTAGTCGCTGTGGACATGCGCGGGTACGGCGATTCGGACAAACCGAAACAGCTGGATGCCTACGAGATCACCCAGTTGATACGAGATGTTCGCGAACTTGTGACGACTTTAGGTGAGAAACCGGTTCGATTTTCGCCTCATCACACTTTACATGAAATCAATGTCAACAAAACGTGTTAAACAGCCACAAAAATTGGCTCAAAAGTCATCAACCTGGCCCAAACAGACGTGATGATGAGTTGCGGATTTGTGCCCGCTTCGGTGGCTGCTGACTTCATCGATGCACATTTTGAGCCTCTTGGGCGTGGGGTGCAATCACAATCTACCGTTTTTATCTTATCAACAATAGAGACTACGGCTGCATGCTAATATCAGTCCGAAGTGCGACGGAAACGCAGATTAGGAAACGATAGATACAGCGGAGACCCACGTGGAGATAAGCTTTGAAGTTGAGGCGAGTCATGTGTGAGCAATTATTTTTAGCTTGATGGGGTTTTGAGCTGCATTTGCGAAATAGATTCAAACAGTGCCATTTTTTATATGGTATTTTTTTAGTAACATGTGATCCCTTACTTGACAAAACAACATTTGGTCTCTATGGTCTATGGTCCCCTTGGAACAAGCTGTCAAGTAGGACCTTTTCTGTCAAGAAGGAACGTGAAGTTATTTTTTTTCAAATTGAGTTCAAAATCCATTTGAAATCTTTTGCGGTTGTTCAAAGGGTCATTGTACTCAGAAAAATAAGCTTTATCGTTATGAGCAATAATATCACAAATTTAAGCTTTATTTTAGGACCCAATTCAGATATTTTTAAAACAATAATAAATCTAGGAAGTTATTCAAAATATCTTTGTAATACTTCAGTTTAAATATGCCACAGTATCGTTTGATTTGAGAAGATCAGCCGGGTTTTTATTGATTTATTCAGTTAAGAACAATGTTTTTTACATTCCTAACCCTCATCTAGTGCTCGCGATTTAAGATTTTCTGAAAAATTGCCTCTTTTCAGATAAGTTTGAACATTTGTACTAAAATATTCATGAATATTTTATATTTATATTGATTCAGAAAGTCGTCATTTTTTACTATTTTTTTGAAAGTGTATTTTTCACTAGTTATTTTTTGCAAATTTCTTTCAAAATCCATGTCAAACAGGAAGTATCCAAATCAAAAGAGCTTCGATTTGGCTCAGATTTGGCATGGAAGTTGGCCTTGGCCAAAGTAATAACACATATTTTTTTGTTTGGCTATTAGGGTGCTCCTACCCAAAATAGGATATTCCAAAAAATTGCCTTTTTCGTAAATTTTCCCAAAAAAATCCATTGTTCGTAAAATCCTATCTTTGGAACGGCTGATTCAATTCTAAAGCGTCACATTTCCAAGGAAAGGTTGTTGGGCTTTATGAAAAAATATGTTGAGGTCAGAAAAAAACTAGGTTAATATTTGAAAATGTCCTATGAATTTAATTCTGTTACATCCAACCAAGCTCATATTTGAGATTTGGGCTCAGTAGAATGCTTATCAAAAAGTAATTTTTGCTACTCAAAAATTTCACAAGTTTAAATGCGCTGAAATGTCTCATTTCATTGGCGAAATTAAATACCATAGATCTTTGTCTGAAGCTGGTTAAAGAAAAAATAAATCAGGGATTGGGTCTTAACTCTCTTTAAAAAAAAAACAATGAAGCAATTCCCTACCAAAACCGGAAATGGATTTTATTTGTATTTTTTTATTTGACTCAAACTTTGTGGGGGCCTTCCCTATGACCAAAAAAGCTTAAATATTTTGATTTTTTTTAAATCAAGACTAGCATTTTAAATGAGCGTAATATTCAATGTTTGGCCCTTTTAAAATGTTAGTCTTGATTTAAAAATAATTAAAACATTTTTTTTTCAAAAAGATCGGAAAATTTCACAAATGTTTCATGTACTAACATTGAAAATCGGACCATTAGTTGCTGAGATATCGTCATTAGAAAATGGTGGGTTGTTGTGGTGAGGTTAAGAAAACTTCAATTTTCGTGTTTCTTTTTCTTAAAGTGGCTCTATCTCAGCAACCCGAGGCCCAATCTTCAATGTCTCTTAGACAATTTTATAGCCTATTTTTCAAAAAACATATTTTAAAAAATGGTCGCTCATGGTCACTATTTTTAAAAATCGAAAAACTTCAAATATTTCGCTAAAAACGAACTTTCGGTGGCTATATCTTGAAAACGGAGCCCTTTATCAAAAAATCTGTTAGATACATTTCGATTGCAAATTCAATTTTGCATTAAAAAATAATTTCAAATTTGTTTTTGTATGAAACTTCGATTTTTTCCAAAAATCACTATTTTTTCAAAAAATCATAACTCGGCGGCAAATTTTTTGACCATGTTTTTCTATAGCTCAAAAGTTGCGGATTTTTGTCAAAAAATCTTGAATATAAAAAAAATACGTATTTTGGGAAATTGAGTTTTAGTGAAAAAAAAAGTTGATTAAAAAATCTGCATTTTTTTTCCGTGTACCTTTTTTTTCTCAAAAGTCCTCAACAATACCTACAACTTTGCCGAAGACACCAAATTGATCAGAAAATTCACTCAAAAGTTACAGTTGTTTGAATATTTACATACCATTTTTGTATGGACAGCAGCCAAAATTGTATGGAGACTGGGTGAACCAATGACGCTAAATAGCTTATTTGGTCATATGAAAGGCCCCCACAAAGTTTAAGTCAAATAAAAAAATACAAAAAATAAAAATGGTCGAAATCGGTCGATTTCGTAGAGAGTTGCTCATGGTTTTAAAATTTATTTTTACCTGTTACAGGTCGCAAAAAGTTCACCCTGGTGGCGCACGACTGGGGCGCGGTCATCGGCTGGGAGTTTTTGGCCACACACATGGACATGGTGGACAAGTACATCCTGATGGACGCACCCTCCCGACGGGTCGTCCGGAAGCTTCTGCTGACCAACAAAACCCAGTTTAAGATGTCCTGGTAAGAAAGATTCAGTTAAGAAGTGTTTGAGAATTTACATATGAATTTGGTTTGTTCTAGGTACGTGTTTTTCTATCAAATGCCCAAACTACCAGAATTCTTCATGCGAATGAGCGACCTCAAATTGTTTGAAATGGTATTCCGCAAACATTGTAATGACGAGGAGCTTGAAGCGTTCAAGTACACGTTTGCCAAAAAGGGTAAGAGCCTGAGTCAATTTTTAAAAATAGAATCTTGTCTAAACCTTAACCCCTCCCCCTACAGGCGCCCTCACCTACCCCATCAACTACTACCGGGCAAACTTTGGCACCCGGGTTCAGTCGAGTCGACCGCCGGCGGACGTTCCGCACGCCCCCGGACTCTACCTGTTGGGCGAGCACGATGCGTACATTTCGAAGGAAACCGGTCCGCTGATGCAGAAGGAGTACAACAATCTGAGCTTCAAGATTGTGCCCGGGGTGGACCACTTTCTGCAGCAGCACAACCCGACGCTGGTGAACCGGGTGATGCGGGAGTTTTTGGAAGGAACTGGTGGCCAATAAAGAAATTTATTGCAGAAAATGATGGCCGTAATGACGGGACGTGTGACCTGTGTGTAGTCACTGCCAATGTGACGAGGGTGAAAGCAGCTTTGGAATATGTGACTGGGAGCACAGTGGGGGAAATGTTGTTTTGTTGTTTTGAAAATAAATTATTTTATTTTATCAACTGCTTGTAACATGTACTGTCTTGAAGAAAAATCCTGGCTTATATATTAAAGTTTACTTTTTGAATTCAAAAAGTAGCATTGGTGAGATTGGCTGTGTTGACGTCTTTCTTAAATTTGATTTTAGAAAGTTGGTCAAAGTCAAAATAAAAGGTGACAAACTGTCACTTTTTAAACGGGTCTCACACATACTATCAAACCAAACATTTGGTAGTCATTGTTAGCGCTGTATAAATAGGGTGTCTAACTAAAAAGTGACCCCGTTTGTTTGACAACAATAAGTGTCAAACCAACGGGGTTTCAGTGTAATTTTTTTACAGGTTGAATATGAAAGAAAATAGCTTATAGGTCCTTTAAAAAAAACTCTAGTTTTTTGTATTACTCACGATGACTTGATCAAAGAGTATTACAAATTTGACCCTTCGGAAATGTTAGTCTTGATACCAAAATATTCGGAATATTTATTTTTAAGAGATCAGAAAATTTCACAAATGTTTCGTTTGTGTATTAGTTGCCGAGATTAACATTATAAAAATGGTGGCTGTATGGATGAGACTTAGAAAACTTCAATTTTCCTGTTCTTTTTTTTTGTTTCCGCTGTATCTCAGCAACCAAAGGTCAAATTTTCAATGATTCTTAGACAAATTAATAGAAAATTTTCTGATCTAAAGAAATATTGTTAGACATAGACACTCTTGGATTTTTTTTTTAATATCATCAGCTTGGCGGCAAAATGTTCGACCGTACTTCTTGTTGGCTTAAAACATTTACGAGTTTTTGTTTCCTGAAACAATAAAAAATTGAAAATTAAAAAAATACATGTTTTGCTAAATTGTTTTTTTTCAAAATTAATTCCAAAATCGTAAAAAAATCCATGTCCTATTTATTAAAAGGGGTAATTGATACTGACAACTTTTTCGAAGACTCAGATACAGATTTTCAAATATTTACGTTTTTTGTTCATAGGCCCTTTTCAAGTTTGAACCAAATAAAAGAAATCAAAAATAATATCCATATCCTTTTACAAATATCCGTTGGCAGGACTCCGAGATATGATTTTTTGAAAATAATACAACGAACTTGGGTACAATTAGAGTGAAATAAAATGATTTTTTTTGTTGGCATCCAGGGACTTATTCCAGTGGATAAACTGATCCCAAATCCCAAAAATGAGCTTGATTGGACTTAACAAGACTGGCCTCCGCCTAAATGGGATTTAATCCGTAAAAAGGCATTTTTTTAAATGATGAATTTTATGGCATTTTGGCTAACAATGTCATTATTTTCATCTTCACTGGCGTGTATACCAGATCCTTGCAAATAATTTAAGCACTCTGGGCCCTTGGCCCCCTTGGCCTACATCGTGCAAGGGTTAAAAAAATGGCAATTTTCGTCATTTTTCGCAAAAACCACTTTTTTCAAAAAATCATATCTCCGCGCCGTTTCATCCGATTTTAGCTGTCTTAGACGCAAAAGAAAGGTGATTAGTTTGGTTATTTGTGAAAAGTTGTAAAAAGTTTCAAAACCGTGTCAGGACCAAAGAGTCTATGTCTCAATTTTTTTTATCGGATCCCTCGAAAAATTTCTTATAACATATCAACAAATGGGCGATGTCAAACCGTACGTTTCCGAGATATGATTTTTTGAAAATCAAAACTGAGTTTTTCGATGCACCCCCTGCAAAAACAGAAAGATGTCGAAAAAGAGAAAAAAAAACAACTTTTTTCACTAAAACTGTGATAACTTTAAAATTTCAATTTCAATTCAATTCGGTTTTATTGGTGAATAATCAAGATACAATAAGTGCTTTTGAGGTACTTTACAGAGTTTTGGAGATCCTTTCAGCTGTGTGTTACATCATAATCCAATTTGGAACAATTATTGCTTGTAGCCAAAGGTGTCACCAAGAGAAAAAAACTTACTAAGATTGCAAGGGAAAGGGGATAGAAATAGAGAAAGCTTAGAACTAAATCACAGGTTTTTATCCTTTATAGATGTGCTTGATCATCAGCTCCCCAAGGGTCAGGAATTGCTCCGCCTTGTTCCGGCAGGTCCGAAACCGCGTCATCATCTCCGCTGCGAGAGCAAAGAACTCTGGCAGGGTAAAGAGATCTTCTCCGGTAACTTCATGCTGGGCCGCATTGCCGCTACCGGCAGCGACCACGCAGGCAAACGATCGCCCTCATCCAGGAGGGAACGCTGAGCTGTCCGCTGGAACCGTATGATGACCAGCTGCTGGCACGGTTACGCTCGTACTTCGCTGAGGAGGGTGGGATGCTGCTGCTTTTCTTCCTCTTTTCCTGCTCCTCGAGGTAGTTTTTCCGTGCGCTGCATCCACGGTAGTTGCTGGTATGGTTACCTCCACAGTTGGCGCACTTGATGCGCGCCTTCGTTTGCTCTGCCTTTTCCCCAAGTCCGCTTTGCACGGCAGTACACACGCCTCAGATAGGTGTGATTCACCGCACTTCACACAGCGGGGTGGGAGGTTGCAGTTCCGCGAGCCGTGGCCAAATTTCTGGCAACGGTGGCATTGTGCTGCGTCCGACGGGTTCTTTGAGTAGAACCGCCAGTTTACCCAAAACCCGTCCAACGCCTTAGTTCGCCGCAGGTCTTGAATCTTCACGGTGCCGCGGTCGAAGTACAACAGGTATAGTGTGTGTGTACCTGTGACTGTTGTCTTCCGCGAGAGGACTTTTATGTCACGCGGCGTTATTCCAGCACCCGAGAGGTCCTTCTTGAGGTCGGAGATCGGGCGGTCTAGGTACCCCAACTTTAAAATTTCAGCGATGATCTATAGATGTTTGGGTGTCAAAATTTTCTTAATTGATAGACGCAACTTTTTTATAGGTCATTGCTGAAATTTTGAAGTTATCACAGTTGTAGCAAAATAGTTGATTTTTTGCCGATTTTGTCATTTTCTTGTTTTTGAACGTGGCGCGTCGAAAAACTCAGTTTTTATTTTCAAAAAATCATATCTCGGAAACGTACGGTTCGACATCGCCCATTTTTTTATATGTGAGAAATTTTCCGAGGAATCCGATAAAAATATTTGCAGACATAGGCTCCTTAGTCCAGTCACGGTCAAAACGCCATTTTTAGTTTTCGTAAGACTTTTCAAATTTTAAGCTAAATTTTTGAAACTTCTTGCTATTTTTCTCATGTAGCTAAACAAATAACCTTTATTTTGCGTTTAAGACAGCTAAAATCGGATGAAATAAGGGGTTTTTGCGAAAAATGACGAAAATTGCAGATTTTTGAACCACCCTAGTATGACGTAGGTCACCCTAATGGTCAAACAAAAAAAAAAATACGGGTCTTTTTATTTTTGGCCTAGAATACCCCAGAAAATTTTGGAGCCCGATCGGAAAACTTTTTTTTTGGTTTAAGCTCTTTTCAAATGGAATTGCTGTATATAGAAAACTAATGATTGCAAAACAACTGGACTGGCTTCAAATTAAAAATGGTAAGAGTCGAGGCACATGAACATAAAGTTAGATTTGCAACGGCCTAACTGCAGAAACCAAATTTTATCCAAATCTGAGCTTTTTGGTTTGCATCCTAACGGTTAGATATAAAATAGCTAATGATCGCTTATATGACTACTCTTGAGAAAAATGTTTGACAAAATGGAGCCTAACATTTCAAAAAGGCACATAACGTTTGTAAACAATTCACTCGAATGACAGTTTACATAAGGTGTGAAAGGGACACACTCTTGTCTAAAAAGTTTTGGGTCTTAATGAAATGACTTCTGGGGGCATATGAAACGTATTTGCAATGTATTATCTAAATCACAAAACACGAATCCTTAACAAATAACTCTAAAGAAACAAAAAAAAAAAAAAAAACATACAGAAATAGAAATTTTCCGGTCCACCTTTGAGTAAATAGCATCCCTCCACACGCCTGTTTCGCGGCGGCCATTTGAGGTTATGTTGTAAATCAGTCGTCAAAATAGTTATTTCATCATAACTTTTAAACAGCTAAATGAAACTTTACAATATTTAATACCAAGCTGTGGGACCAGAAACTAGACCGAGTAGACCACATCCGGACGAAATTCGTTCAGCCAAAGCCGAGAAAATCGTGTGTATATTTTGATCAACATTCCCACACACGCACAGTCATTTGCTCAGAATTTGATTCTGAGTCGATAAGTATAAATAAAGGTGGGTGTGAAACAGGGCGTCCCAAAAAAATGTCAAATCTTTGGTGCTCACCCCTAGAATGATAGATTAGGATGTCAGGAACAATTTTTTCATACAACAAAAAATCCCAAAAATGGTTTACAACTCGTGCGCGAATCTTGAATGAAAAATAGTGCATTTTTCGAGTATTTTTCAGAAATGCGCGTAACAATCATACTAAAGTTATTCAAATTTGGTCGCCTAGGGCTTCAAGTTATAGTTTAATGTCCCCTGAACAAATTCCTGTACAGACATAGTCCATAAAAGCTTGCGTTTAGGCATAGCAGGACGTTTTAGGGAGAAAAAAACTGTATTTTTCAGCTAAAAAAATTCAAAAATCGCTCCCCAAAACGAGCCAAAAAAAATTGCAGAAAAACTAATGCATTTATCATATAGAAAATTTTACGGAGATCATTTTGTTTTTTTTTTAACATTCAATTTATGTCCACGCAAAGCCGACGAATTTTCAAAACTCTTAGCTTTTATGGACTATGTCTGTACTGGAATTTGTTCAGGGGACATTAACGCCCTAGGCGACCAAATTTGATTAACTTTAGTATGATTGTTACGCGCAGTTCTGAAAAATACTCGAAAAATGCACTTTTTTTTACTAAAGTTCCGCGCGTGAGTTGTAAACCATTTTTGGGATTTTTTGTTGTATGAAAAGATTGTTCCTGACATCCTAATCTATCATTCTAGGGGTGAGCACCAAAGATTTGACAACTTTTCATTTTTTTTGGGACGGCCTATTGTAGAAGTTCAATCAAAAAAGTTCATTTTTGGAGTGAAAATGGAATTGTATTTTTTTAGTCACACAAAATTTGAAGAATTTATTCGTGAGTATTGATATTTGAATAAAAAACATTATTCGGGCTTATGTCCCAGTTCTGTAACTTCATACATTGCAAACTTCTTAAAAATAAACCAAACCTTTAAATTACTTTGTTACTTATGCACTCAAGCATCTGAAATACTTATGCCTAAAATACTTTTTTTTTTAGAATCTGTGTTCTAAAATTCACATTGTTAAAAATCTTTAGAATATTCAGTTCGAAGATAATAATATTAAAACATGTATTTTAATAATTTCGCTTCAAAAAGAGTTTTCAAATTGCTAAAACATTAGTTAGACTTATTTTGATTCGGATTATTAAAATAGAATCAGCACAAAGACTGCTAGCTGAAAATGAATAATTCTTTATGTTAAAAAAACATGCTCAAATGTGAACTTTTCAACACCGACGTCCCACAATGCACCGGTCGTCTCAGTCAGCGCGTGGGCGTCCCAGCTTTTCTGCAGCAGGGCAAAACTTTGTATAATGCTACCACGTCCCTGCCGTCACACCATCAATCCCCCCTAAAGCAACACCACCGGCGGCCACAGCCTGCTGCCAGCCATCCCAGTCAGCGTGGGGCAAAGAATCTGAGATTCTATTCTCTGCCGGCGGTGTGGCGGGTGTCCTCAATCCGATGTCCTCAGGGGACCAAGTCGGGGGGATGTGGGAGAATCCATTTTTTGCTACTTCTCTCCGTTGTGCATGTTATTTGGAACCCCATAAAACAGAACCTTTCCATTGACGTCATCGGCCGAAGTTGACGTCATCACCCAAACTCTCGCTCTCTCAATCTTTTGCGTGCGCTCCTTCGTCCTTTTTCGTGTGCGCGTGTATGAGTGTGAATGGCGACCTCCCCACTCCTCGCACGTTGAATGAGGAAGTGGGTGGTGGGCTGGGGAATGCCGGCATCGGTTTACTACACTTTCATTCATTGAGCGCGAGCAACCTTCGCTCGGTGGACCGTTGGGATGACGTGTCGGGTCGGAGGTCGGTGCAGGGAAGGGTCATAGAGAGAGAGAGAGGGAGAGAGAGAGAGTGAGAGGGACATAACATTTTACCAGATGGTGCGCAATTTTCCGAATAAGAACCGGGGCTGTTGTTTTTTTCGGCTAAAGTTTTCCTGTCCTGGCAATGTCCATTTTTGGGATGCAGTGGCGGAAATAAAGCTAAGTGGTGATGGTTTTGTCGGGAGTGGAATTTTTGATTTATGTGGGAAATAATGGTGGGAAGAAGAATTTATTTTCAAAGTTGAGCTTCATGTGTTGGTAAGATAAATTATGATAATTGTCATTTGAAATTAGCATAAAAGCAGATGAAATTTTAAATTCATTTGCCGGTTATCTAAAAGTGAATCTGTTCATTCAGATACACTTTTTTATTACCACCTCGTAAAAAATGGTATCTGTATATGAGCAACTCTCTACCAAACCCGGAAATGGATTTTAAAAAGTTCAGAAAATTTGCTATAAAATTGTCTAAGAGACATTGAAGATTGGACCTCTGGTTGCTGAGATATATTTCTTTCTCTTTAAGCATCTGTATCTCAGCAACCAGAGGTCCAATTTTCAATGTCTCTTAGACAATTTTATAGCAAAATTTTCTGAACTTTAAAAAAAATTAGAAATTGTCACTCAGGGACATGGTAGCATTATACAAAGTTTTGCCCTGCTGCAGAAAAGCTGGGACGCCCACGCGCTGACTGAGACGATTTCGCTAAAATCAAGATTTTTGTGACTACGGAGCAAACGGAGCCCTTCATCAAAAAATCTGTTAAGTACTTTTCGATTGCAATTTTAATTTTGCATAAAAAATGAGATCTAATTTTTTGCATGAAATTTTGATTTTTTCCAAAAATCAT
The DNA here is from genome assembly GCF_016801865.2 of Culex pipiens pallens. Classification (NCBI taxonomy): domain Eukaryota; kingdom Metazoa; phylum Arthropoda; class Insecta; order Diptera; family Culicidae; genus Culex; species Culex pipiens. The sequence continues at coordinate 204,676,531 of NC_068938.1, forward strand.
ATTTTTTTCAAAAAATCATAACTCGGGGGCACATTTTTTCACCATACTTCTCTATGGCTCAAAAGTTGACGGGTTTTTGCCCCCTAAAGCATTTAATTTTTTTGCGAAATTGAGTTTTTGTGAAAAAATGTTTATAAAAAAATCGGATTTTTTTTCCTTGTACCTATTTTTTTCTCAATAGTCCTCAATAATCAAACAACTTTGTCGAAGACTGATCTGAAAATTCACTCAAAAGTTACAGATTTATGAATATTTACGTACCATTTTTGTATGGACAGCTGCCAAAATTGTATGGAGACTTGTATGGGTGGACCAATGACACAAAATAGCTTCTTTGGTCACAGGGAAGGCCCCCTCAAAGTTTGATCCAAGTCTAGTTGTTGTCGATGCTCAAATTGACCTAAAAAATGATAAACAAAAATGTTGGAAAAAAATGGTTTGCGCTCAAAATAATTGGATAAAAAAACAAGATAGAGTCGTGAAAATATCTTGTTCCTCCTCGATTGGTAAACAACTCTTTTATTGCTGGAAGTCTCCAGGCTCTCAAAGTCTTAACGAATTTCTTGCATCTGGTGGGATTATCCCTAGGCAATACCTTGTGTATTGCTGCTCAACGTCTCAATCAGAGTACACGAAAAAAAAAAGACGACAGCAAAACTTTGCCCAGCTCTTCCGGAGTGGAAAAACATTCCACCAAGTATTGCGATAAGAAATAATCACAGAGAAAAATAATACAAAAAATAAATAAAAGTTACATCGAAATCCCCATCATCGGTGAATCGGGGCGGCGGTGGTGGTGCCCTTTCGAAACGACACGACGCCGGCCAGGGTAAAGGTCATCCGGCAAACGAACACGAAATCGTGCCTTGGGGCCTCGGAACACGCAAAGATTTACCGCTATGGCAGCGAAAATTCAAGCTGCCAAGGCGAGGGCTCTGATCTGCTGGTGACCAACCGTATTATTCACACCGTCATCAACTTCTACCATTTCGAAATCATATATCACATCGGGCGAATGGTCTTTTTACTGCCTACGGGTGTATGAGGGGGGAGGGGGGAACAGTGGGGCTAAATGTACTTTATGAAATAAATTATGTGTTGCTTTCATTCAAAATGCGAACGAACTTTGAATAAATCCGTTATCCGTTATTTGGAATGCAATTGCTTTAAACCAGCGTTAATTTTTGTTTGGAAATAATACAACGTGTATTCGAAAAATGAAATTGGTATAAACCGATAATTAATATAATATCTTTAAAAAAATACAGCATAAATTTAAGATCAAAAAATCAAACCATCCACATTAACGACCCCCGGGTCTTTTGTGGTCTCTATTGCAAGTTTCTGCTCGAACCTAGGAGTCCGAAGGCTTGAATGAGGAGAGCACCCAAACCTCTTTCTACTCCAAGGAACCTTCCACCCCAGTGTTTGAACTGACGACCTTTGGATTGCGAGTCCAACCGCCGCCAGCGATTCCACCGGAGTAGGCTTGGTTTGGTGTGTTGTTTGTTCTTATGGCATGGAGACGACTCCTACACCTGGAATGACTTAACGGCCTAACAACCAAGGCCGGGACCGACATTTTACTTCCTCATCCGATGGAAGGTTGGAGCAGATGGGAATCGAACCCAGAATCATAAATTTAAGATAAATATTTTAAAATATAAAAAAATGAAATTTAAAGTCATGGTTTGTAAAATGGTTACTGTGAACCTATACACAAAATTTTGCCAAGACTTCTGCAATTATGTTTTACCCCCTGTCCTTAAATTCAACCAGAGCCCAATAAAATCAGGGTGTAGCGTGATGAACGCGATAGGACTTCAACGACATTTAGAACAATAATTCATTCCCATTCACTTATTTCCATTTTTTTAAATGATTTAGAAAAAAGTGTGAACTCAGATTTCATACACATTTCTTTAAAAAGTTTTAAGAGAAGAAGTCCGAATTCAAGCAATTCAAAGAATTTAATATTCCTTTACATTTTCATTTGCTTCTGTGACAATTCTGTGAGTTTTTCCATCATGACTAAAAAATTTATTCTTGTTTTGATAATACAGTACGGCTCGATTTTCCTAAGACCTCGGAAAATTTCACTTCTGATAATCGAATCACGAAAACATTATTTTTAGTTATCTTATTTTTGAATTTTAAAATCCAAAATGGCGGCCAATATGGCGGTGATGAATTGTTGAGAAAATTGATTTGATAGATTTTAAGGCAATCAAGCATTAAAATTTGACCAACATGGGAGTCGCAGAATTCGAATTTAATAACATAACATTTTTTTAATTCGTGATTCGATTATCCGAAGCTCCATACAAACTTTCTTCTAATCGAACTTAGGATAATCGAGTCTGGGCTGTATATGTGAGTTTCACCAAATAATAAAAAAGGGGTTTTCAAATCTTTTCTTTCTTTAGAAAATATCAAATTCGAACATAACTCAAAAATAAAAAATAATCTTTCGAAATTTATTTATTCTTGTTTCAGTAATATTAATGTGAGTTTTCTACTTCTGTCAAAGCAATTTGGGCAATTCTCCGCTAACTCACTCAGCAGTTGCCCCGACCCCTCTTTGATTTGCATGAAACTTTGTCCTAAGGGGTAACTTTTGTCCCTGATAACGAATTTGAGCTCAATTTTTTGACATCTTGTGACAAAGGGGCGGTACGATTCCTTCCATTTCTGAACATACGGAGAAAGAAAATGTTTTAAAAACTCTGTCAGGTTTCGTTTCTCAACTGAAATACAATTTGGGACATGTAATTTTAAGGGAAAATCAATGCATTTTTAGAATCTGCAATAACCCAGAAGGGTCATTTTGGCGTGAAACCACGTTTGATAGTGTACTTGCATCTAAAAGATTTGTCTTTTAAAGTTGAAGGCAATCCAAGTTTAGATAAAAAAGTAAACGAAGCAAACCATGGATTATTTTTTCTAATATTTTTAATTTAAAAATTTAAAAGCGGGAAGTTACTACTGAAAACCCCAAAAAAAAGAAGAAATATTTCTCAAATGAACAGCTTTGTTAAATTTAACCCCCTTCCTTCTCTGCACAATATTTTCTCACTCACCCACATTTTCACGCCCACCCCACCAGCAACCAGTCCTTTCTGCATCCTTCTGCAACGACGACGTCGCGCTGACGGGCGGTCGGCGTTGGGGAGGACGAACTTGTGTTTTGATCGAGTGTGTCATCATCGAGGGGGGATGGCGCGGGGGTGGTTTTTTCCTCCACCTCAAATCCACCCACCCAACCTAGTCGACCTCCGACCAGCCAGCGAGCGCGCGCGAGAGATCGATAATAACAACACAACGACGACACAAAAAAACGTGGGTTCGGCCTACTGCGCAGGTCCCGCTCGACTCGACGACTCTCTTGCTGGAATCGAAAACGCAATATTCGAGGCTGCCTTGCAGGAGTCTAGTAGGCGAAAAAGGGCTCCCAGTCAGTCTGTGAGGAGTTTCCGACGGAGTTCGTAGTCAGCAGCACAGGTCGCAACTCGTAAGGCACTTGCTGACGGTTGGTCACGGCGCGAGTTTGGGTTGTCCAGGTCTTGTCTTGGCAAAAAGAGTCGGAACACGCCCTGTGAATGCAAAGGATGTGGCCACTGTGAGGAACCGTTTGAGATATTAATGTGAAAGTGTGCAGCTGGTTAAGGGATAAGTTGCCGTTTTGTTACGTGGAAGAAATCCAGTGAGAAAAATCTTCCCACGCAGTTCACACTAGTGACGACATGTTCCAGTAGTTTGGAGGATAAAAAGAAAAACAAATCTAAAGGGAAAACATGGAGCAAGCTCGAGTGCACAGCAAAAGCAAACACCGGAGTTCCCGATCCGGGTCGAGTTCGCGGCGAGTGTCTTCCAGCTCCAGGCTCGAGCTCGAGCCAGTACAGCATCAGGATGACGAATCGGCTAAAAATAGACCGTCGCCACCCGTGCCTGCCGTCAGGACCACTGTACGGCCCTCGGAAGACAACGGAGCAGATACTGGCAGCAGCAGTGCCACCACCACCAATGCCAGTGCCAAAATCAATAACAATAACAACAATGACGATGACGCAATTGACAAGAACCAGAATCCACCGGATCTGGCGACGGTGGACTCGACCTCCCTGGAAACAGTCCCCGGCGGCGTCAATACCACCGAAGACAAGCTGCTCCAGAAAGGCATCCTCGGCTACATGGACCGCCAACTCAAAGTCCAGTCCCTGTCCGACCCCCAGAAATCCCCGGCCCAGCGCTCGACGCGCTCGACCCGGTCTAGCCTGGACAAGAGCCCACGCCGGAAGCGCAGCAAATCGGAGTCGCGTAGGCGTCGCGAGCGGAAAATCATCGCCGCCGGAGAGATGGAGGTCCGCCAGGCCAACGAAACGCTGATGCGGTACCTCAAGCAGTGTTCCGACTTTAACGACGCGTCCCTGTCCGGGGATTTGGAGATTCCGGAAAACCTGGAAGACCGACGCGTCCACCGGAAGACCAAGTCCCAGCGGGAGCGGAAGCACCAGCAGCAGGGCGGTGGTGGCGGCAGCGGTGGCCCAAAGCCCGCGGGTAGGTATCGTTGCTGTACCAGCAGTATGCTATATTTAGGTTAGGTCGTTACGAGCAGAGAGAATGGTGAGCGAGCCTATTTTTAGAACGCGCACCCAATTTGGGAAGGGAATGGATGGAACGAAGCTGGGCTAGTAGCGAGATTAAGACACAAGCACGCACACACACACACTAGTGCTGGGAGATCCGGTAGTGTGGGTGGGCGGGGGAATGTCAGGAACAGTTTTTCAATTATGCTGGACAGGTGTGGTGGCGGTGGGCAAGCTTGTGTTGTTTTGAAGATTGTGGGCTTTGGTGTTTGTGTTTTGTGAAGGAATTCCAGGAAAGAGTTACTGGCTAATAAATTGAATTTTAGAACCAGAAGCTGGCAGTACGGCTTTGTTATGATTTGATGTTAACAAATGAAACAATAAAGTACAAAAAAAAATAATTAAAAAAATCGGAAATCCATAATTGAAAGGAGAAAACTGAACGGATTGAGGAACTCGATAGACATATTTTCAAACAGGTTGTTTAGTCCCAAATCCTTCAAACCACATTCTTAGTGCTCATAACAACTTTTGCCATGCCAGGCAATATTTTGAATATTTTTTTCTTAAAAGCCTAACTCAATCATCTTTTTATTGCGTCGAAGAGAGCTCAATCCGTTGGCGTGGATATATGATTTAAAAAATGTGTTTTTGTGAAAAATCGACGAAAACTGACATTTTTTGAACCAGAGACACTCTAAAGGCGAAAAAGATCACTTGTTTGATAATTTCATCCCTGTTTTGGGCTTGTTTTTTATTCGAATCATACTGTTTTATTATAATGACCTCTCCTGCGCATTCCTTTAGTATACAAAATATAATAAACTAAGATACTAGATCAGAGATTTATACGCAGAAAGTTGCGTTGTCACCATTAATTGATTGTCCTAACAAAAACTAGTCATCCATGACTCCATGAAATAATGAATTTGATTTAATTCAAATTAAAGTTTATATATCTTTTGCAATTCTTTTTAAAACTTATCTAATTTTGAAAATTTTAGATTCAACAAAATGTCTGTATACATAAATATACATTTATTTTTATTTTTAGGGAAACTTTGAATCGCTAACATTGATTTTTGATTGAAATTTCTTACCAACTAAGATTTCCGACTTCGGCAAAATCTGGCAGCATCTGGTGCATTTTTCGCAAGTTCTTTTTAACACCATCATAATAAGCAAAAAATTCCGGATCTAAGTAAATAATCATTGTTGTTCATGCACGATCCCTATGTCAAAAGAAGCCATTTTGCGTCATTAGTTTTTTTTTCCATAAATGCTTCATACAAAACCAGCAAGGCTGGTTATACAAACTCAGCGTGTATTCACATCAATATCTTGAGGAGTGATTTTCTGATGGTTATGGACATGACTCACCAGAAAAAGTAAGACGTAAAATAAAATGTCCGATTTATGTTATTTGAATATAAATAATCGTTGAATGTTTGTTTCTCATAAGAGGTATTTTTCAACCTGAAAAAAAATTAAGCGTATTAGCGGTCATAAAAAGGCACCTTTTGTACTTTTTTTTTGAGTTGATGATGGAGCAAAACTTGATACCGGAGAAATGTTTTTTTTTAATATGAATTTTGGAAAAAAGGTTTTTTTTTTCATCTGGATTTAAAAAAAAGTGCAGTCAAAACGATAGTGAAAATCGAAAGTGATTTCATGTATGTTTTAAAATAAATGCACCGATTTTAACAAATTTGGTGAAGGAAATGCAAAAAGGCTGCTAGTTGCTGAGATACAGCCTGTTGTGTGAAAATTGAATTTTTCTCACAGTCCCCTATTAACACTGGAACACCCAACGCATGCCCAAACTTCCCAAAAAAGTTCGAAAGGTAACTTCAACTCGCTGGTTCTCGGACATAACTCTACCAATCGGGACGATTCTTGTTTTCGGTGATTTGTTAAAATGTCTAGATGATCCTAGCATTTTGCAGAACTCGATTTGATCAAATTAGCAACTTTGCAGAACTCAATTTGATCAAATCTGTATTAATTTCTGCTACTGCAAACATCGTTCCAACTGTTTTAAATGACTGCCTCCGCTGAATATTTGGCGAATTTTATTATACACGCGAAAAAAAAAAGTTGGGACGATGTTTTGATCGCAAAAATGACAGATTTGATCAAATTGAGTTCTGCAAAGCTTTAAAAACATCTAGGACATCCTTACAAATCAGTAAAAAAAGAATCGCCCCGATTGGTTGAGTTATGCTCGAATTTGGTAAAAAATCACCGAAATTCGGTAATGAAGATCATTACTGTTATAATCGTATAATCGATATTCTATAAAATTTGGGAGCAATTCTCTACCAAAACCGGAAATGGATTTTATTTGTATTTTTTTATTTGACTCAAACTTTGTGGGGGCCTTCCCTATGACCAACTAAACTATTTTGTGTGATTGGTTCATCCATACAAGTCTCCATACAATTTTGGCTGCTGTCCATACAAAAATGGTAAATATTCAAACAGCTGTAACTTTTGAGTGAATTTTCTGATCAATTTGGTGTCTTCGGCAAAGTTGTAGGTATTGTTGAGGACTTTTGAGAAAAAATAGGTACACGAAATAAAAAAATGCAGATTTTTTAATCAACTTTTTTTTCACTAAAACTCAATTTCCCAAAATACGTATTTTTTGATTTTCGAGATTTTTTGATATGTTTTAGTGGACAAAAATCCGCAAGTACCTCACAGATTTTTTGATAAAGGGCTCCGTTTTCAAGATATAGCCACCGAAAGTTTGATTTTAGCGAAATATTTGCAGTTTTTCAACATGAGTGATCGTTTCTAATTTTTTTTTTTGAAAAGTTAAGAAAATTTGCTATAAAATGGTCTAAGAGACATTGAAGATTGGACCTCGGGTTGCTGAGATAGAGCCGCTTTAAGAAAAAGAAACACGAAAATTGATGTTTTCTTAATCTCACCAAAATAACCCACCATTTTCTAATAACGATATCTCAGCAACTAATGGTCCGATTATCAATGTTAATACATGAAACATTTCTGAAATTCCGATCCTTTCGAAAAAAATATTTTCAAATTTTTTTAATCAAGACTAACATTTTAAATGGGCGTAATATTCAATGTTTGGCCCCCAAAATCACTATTTTTTCAAAAATTCATAACTCGGCGGCAGATTTTTTGACCATGTTTCTCTATGGCTCAAAAGTTGTGGATTTTTGTCCCCTAAAACATATCAAAAAATCTCGAAAAAATACGTATTTTGGGAAATTGAGTTTTAGTGAAAAAAATATTTACAACTGTTTGAATATTTACAAGTCCTTGTAGATAAAAAGGAAGACACTAGTGTTTGGTACCAGCAATGGTGGCCGACAGCTATAAAGTCAACTTCGTTTTTTCGTTTTGAATATTTACATACCATTTTTGTATGGACAGCAGCCAAAATTGTATGGAGACTTGTATGGATGAACCAATCACACAAAATATTTATTTGGTCATAGGGAAGGCCCCCACAAAGTTTGAACCAAATAAAAAAATACAACAAATAAAAATGGTCGAAATCGGCCGATTTCGTAGAGAGTTGCTCTTGGTTTATTTTGACAGATGGTTTACCGATGAAAACTTCTACCGAATTTGGTTAAAAAAATCTATGTATGTATGTTATTTTTGATTGCAAATTTTATTTTGCATCTGAATATTTTTTTTGCGAAAGGGACGAGACTTAAGGAGACTATTGTATAAATTTTTGTTCCAACTGAAGTTTTTCTCATCATTGATCGATTTTTCTGTAACAGGGAGATCGCAGTAAGCTATGGTCGCGTCCGGTTTGTTTGATTATTCGCTCTGCGTTTTTTTTTTCGTCTTCTGAGGATTTCCGTCAAATTCTTATCGGCTAGTTCTAGACGAACTTGTGAGTGGCAGTGGACAAGGTGGAAATGGTGGAGATATACGGGATTCGCGTTGCGTTGCTGCATGTCCGGGAAGACGTCGCTGATCTGGGATAGGGCCTCAATCGCGCAGATGACGAGAAAATCTTGGCTGATTTGATGCGGCCGGTTTGGCGGCTCCTAAGAACTTAGGAGCTGCAGGTTGGGACACAATCTGGCTTTGTCTTTTGAAGATTTTAAGATTTGCTGATTCTTGGTGAGAGCTTTCCATCATTATTTGCTAAATGATTATATTCCCTTATATTATTATACTATAAATTCAATAGCCCTCCTACCCCTTCCTCACTTTCCCCTTCCTTAATCCCATTTAGCCCAATTCCACTTCCTCCCTAAAAATATAATTATCTGCCAAATTTACACTAACACACCACACCTAACTGATCCGGAGCGTTTGGTACGGTATGTCCACGCATCCTTCCTCCCCTGTAGATTCTGTGGAATGTGATCCGTTCACAGAATTCTCTCTGCGGTAAACACAACGCAGTAGGGCTGGCCGCTTTAATTTTTGTATTACATTTTCGGGTGATCTCGGATGTATTGCAATTATTAATATTGACAAGAAAAGTGCTTGGGGCGTAATCTAATCACAAGACTTTCCAGCATGCTTTCATCGGACTGGCTGCGTTTGTGTTAGATTAGATTAGATTAGATAGATCATTGATCGATTTTTCTGTAACATGGTTTAAGCACTGTTAACTTTTGTCCTGCAACATACAACATTTATATACCGTCATCAGTGGTGACATTAAGCCTGGGGGTTACATTGGGTCATACAAAAATACCCAAACCCAATGCCACCCCTGATGATGGTATTTAACAAGTAAAAAAATCTTAAAATTGTCGAGAGGTTAACTTTTTACTACAGCCGTGGGTTGTGGCATCCACACAAAAAAATTCTATGGCCTTTTTAGTGCGGAATATGTAGTTTAACACATCTCACGCAAATCATGATTTTATCCATTTATTCTTAAGTGAAATCGTCTATGCATTTTAAGGGTATTTTAAAATTTATGTAGATTCCTTCAATGAGTCAAAAACTTTAATCCACCGATGCAGTATTTTTTTATGAGTCCCCTAAACAAATTGTGAATAGATTTCTTTTTTTTTTGTAGGGAATAATATTGTGAAATTTTCGATTACAAATCCTATCATTTAATTTCTTGATTTTGTTTTCTTTCCTGTTGTGACCAAATGCTAAAGCATTGACAACAAAACCATGTTCACAATACCAACTCCAATCCCACAGCAATCCGTGTCCATCTAAATTACAATATCGTTGTTCGTTCCATTACGCATAATTGATGTCCTAACGCGTGAGTGGTTGTTAGCGGGTGCGGATCAATATGGATGAATAGGGGGTGGGAAATTTTCGGTACAAGCTATTTATAGCGCTTAGCTATAATTACCGACCAGCTTTTCTCGATAGCACACGTTTTGACTTGCTGTAATTGAAGTCGTCATCGAGAACAGTGAGATGGCGTCCCGACGCCGTCTCCCAGGTCAAAGACAGTAACAGTGTCTGTGGAAACGGCGTGGGAAAATAACGGAAGGAAATCCTGACATTATTGCGGGTTGCGGTGCCATCATCATCCCTTCTCTGCGCGGAATGGGCAATGACGTCATTCCGCAGGCAAAGTTTCGAGGGTTTTATCAATATGAGTATCTGTGTGAGGGGGAAGGCTTAAAGGGAGGCCACTGTTCTTTGATTCTTGATGGGGTTTGTGGAGCTTTCTTTTCGTCTTTTTCTCTACTACTTGAGATCGAGGGTAGCTCGGAATTGTGTTGTGGCTTCAAGGATTCGTGTGAACTTGAATGTGGATGTTCTTTTTATAGAAACTCGCTTCAGGGGAAGGAAATATTTTATTTTTGAAAAAAAGTTTCAACATCACATTTTTCCTTCGCCAACCAAGCGATCCACAGTAAAGAACCGTGTGATACATGTTATTTCTCCACCAAAATCGCCCAATTTCAGCTCAAGAAGAACTCGAAGTAGAAATCGTTGAAATTTTCTCCCCACGAATCGACCTTTTTCGTGATGCTAATGTATAATGTACACATTATTTTTAGCCCACCTGCAATCGTGTTAGCCTTTCGAGAGCAGCATAATTTGTCCATCGACACCTACGCCACGCGACGACGCCAAATTTCGATAAAGTTGGTTGTTTTTCTCAGCAAATGAAGCCAACGCGCGGAAAATGTTTAATGGAAATCACGGAGGTGTCTTTTTCTCGTTCGAACCATTTGTTCAACCTTTCAAAAACCGAGAAATTAATCAACGTAAAAGCAAACAATCCTAAATCGTTCAGCTTTCGGAGGGATTTGCCAGCAGGGCTAATCTATAAATAATGGCAACCGAAAGTCTATTGATTTGGCTTGAGTCCACGATCGTCGTCGTCGTTTTCGGACGAAAATGAATTCTTGCCAGCAGTGTTGAATGGTTTTTTCGCGGAGGAGAAAAGCTGTGGAAAATGTCAAAAGTCAAGAGTGGCTGCCCAGCACACGGAGATAGAAGCAGTAGATAGTACTGAAGAAAAATAGGTTGAACTTTGACCGTTGCAGTAGACAGCATTTACTGATAGGGGAATCTGGAATGTTATCTTTAATATCCGATTAGGTTTGGTTTTGACACTGGTAAAAAATAGTAATTTCTTCCACCACAATCTTTACCCTCAAAACCAGGTGACGACAGCGGGGCGTACCATGGCGAGATCTACAATCCATTCACGCCGGTGGTGTCCCCCACGACGGAAGCGGCCCCGACGCGGATCGACAAGATGTACATTCAGACGGCCAGCGGGTACCGGCCGGTCGACAATAGTTACCAGTACTCCCACCATCGGCACCATCACCACCATTTGCATCCGCACAGTCATATGCACCAGCTGCAGCTGCACCGGTCGCGCAGCGGTGATCCCGAAAGCAATAAGTGAGTATCAGGGGACAATAGCTTTCAAAATATGTTATTATGTGTGATTTTATTTATTTGTTTACTTGGCCACAAATTAAAAATTATGGGAATCCTAGCAGTATACTGTTAATTAGTCTTACTATCATAAAAATAACTCAAGATTTGTAAAAAAATAATAGTGGTTAACTAGAGCGTCCAATCTTCCGTCCCGGTCCCTGGAATTCTCAAAATTCAAGCGGAACTATCTTAATTTTTGGAACCAAAGTTTTGATTTGTTTTTGGAAAAAAAGATAAAGTTTGAATAAAAACTTAATTTGATTTAATTCAATTTAATTCAATGCTCTTTTTTTAACTAACCGTCTCTTCTTAAAACTTTATCTCAAGATCTATTTGAAATACTCTTTACACAGCTTGAAAAAAAGGAAGAATTTGTATGGCTAAATATTTATCTGAACAATACCCAATAAATTTCATATTTCCTGGGGTTGCCCGAGCAATCTGTTAAAAAAATCACGTTTTTTCTTAGCTTGTTGTTGGTCAACTCATTGTAAGCAGCTCCCAAAAACTTTTTATTTAAATTTTGCTGCAGACTAGCTATTTATCGCAAATTGCAAGTTTGTTCTGATTAATCCAATTTATACAGTGACCACCAAACTGTTATCCGTGACAAAGATTTGTGTTAGTTTTAATTTAATCAAAACATTTTTTTTTAAAGTTTTTGAGAAGTTAACAAATTTTTCGAATAAACTGCGAAGTTAAGAAAAAACAGCAAATTATTTTGCTTAAAAAACATAATATATATTTGATTTAAAACTTTAGGCCATGAAAATATGCAATTAATTTTACAAACAATGGAGTATATTTTTTATTCTAACAAAGTTGTTAAAAATTTTGCTAAATCAAATTTATTTAATTTGATAAAATCGTTCAAAAAAGTCAAGAACTTAGAAAACTTAAAAACGAAAATTTATCTAAATAAAATTATTTGAATCAAATAAACGGATGTATTACAAAAGGACGAAAGACATAAGGTCGAATAAACAAAAGGTTGAATACCAAATGGTCGAATGGACAAATCTGGAGTTTTTCCAAAAGATCCAATAAACCAAATTTCCAGTTTTTGCTTTTTGGGTGTTTTTAAAACCGCCTTGAGTCAGGGGTATTAAAAACACCCAATAAGCAAAAACTGAAAAATCGGTTTATTGGACCTTTTCAAAAATAAACTCCAGAAATGGTCGAATGGACAAAAGGCAGAAAGGACAAAAGGTCGAGATAAAAAAAAACATTTTGCAAAAAAAATCTTATGATTTTAGCCTAAATACACAAATATTGATAAGCAGCTATGGAATGATGGTTTGAACGTTTTTCTTTAATTTCACTTGTATATTCTTAAAAATTAGAGGTCTTTTGAAAAGGAAGAGTTATAATTTTTTTGAAACTTTTTAAATTTAATTTGAAAGAAATTTAAAATCTCTTCAACATACCAGCGATTTTTATGAATATAATAAAAACTTATAAAATATCTAAGAAGAAGTATTTTCAAAAAAAAAGAACCGGTAGTATTTGAAAGAATGGATCATTATGACAGTCAAGAATAGGGTTTTTAAAAATAAAATAAAAACTTTAGAAATATTTTAGAAACCGATATTTTTTAAAGAACTGCTTATATCTGATAGAACGGAAAAACTCATAAAAATATTTTGACAACCATGAATAAAAATAAAATTGAAACTGAAAAAATATTTTAAAAGTCGAACATTTTTTGGAAGAACTGCTCATGTTTGAAAGTATGGAAAAAAACTGACAATCAAGAAGTTTTTTTTCAATAAAAATAAACATCCAAAATTTTTTAGAAGTCGAACTTTTTTTCAAGGAACTGCGCATGTTTGAAAGAATGGAAAAACTCAAAAAATATTGCGACATACAAGAAAAAGTTTGTTTTTTCAAATAAAATATAAACATAAAACAAATTTTAGAATTCGCATTTTTTTTTTGGAAGAACAGTTCATGTTTGAAGGAATAGAAAAACCCACACATTTTTCTTTCTATTCAAGTATTTTTTTTATAAACTTCCAAATTAGAAGTCGAACTTTTTTTTCAAAGCACTGCTCTGCCCCTGATCGCATAAATGTCCCATATGCATCTTCACCGTTTTTGAGTTATTGATGTAGTTTGGTTCAAAATTGTGTGCTCTTTCAGAAAAGCCTATAACATCCACTACTTTGTTCTAGAAATCTGGAGGAAATCCTGTTTTTTCACGAAAACTTAACACGTAGCCTTATGTGTGGGACAAACTTCAAATGCGTTTTTCTCAGCTTGCTGTTTATGCATATGGGTAATTCTCCGCCAACTCACACAGCAGTTGCCCCGACCCCTCTTCGATTTGCGTGAAACTTTGTCCTAAGGGGTAACTTTTGTCCCTGATCACGAATCCGAGGTCCGTTTTTTGATATCTCGTGACGGAGGGGCGGTACGACCCCTTCCATTTTTGCACATGCGAAAAAAGAGGTGTTTTTCAATAATTTGCAGCCTGAAACGGTGATGAGATAGAAATTTGGTGTCAAAGGGACTTTTATGTAAAATTAGACGCCCGATTTGATGGCGTACTCAGAAGTTCGAAAAAACGTATTTTTCATCGAAAAAAACACTAAAAAAGTTTCAAAAATTCTCCCATTTTCCGTTACTCGACTGTAAAAAATTTTGGAACATGTCATTTTATGGGAAATTTAATGTACTTTTCGAATCTACATTGTCCCAGAAGGGTCATTTTTTCATTTAGAACAAAATTTTTCATTTTAAAATTTCGTGTTTTTTCTAACTTTGCAGGGTTATTTTTTAGAGTGTAACAATGTTCTACAAAGTTGTAGAGCAGACAATTACAAAAATTTTGATATATATACATAAGGGGTTTGCTTATAAACATCACAAGTTATCACGATTTTACGAAAAAAAAGTTTTGAAAAAGTTGGTCGTCATCGATCATGGCCGTTCTTGGTCACCCGCGACAGACACGGACGACGAAACAAAGAGAAACGCAAAAAGTAACTTTTTCAAAACTTTTTTTCGTAAAATCGCGATAACTTGTGATGTTTATGAGCAAACCCCTTATGTCTATAAATCAAAATTTTTGTAATTGTCTGTTCTACAACTTTGTAGAACATTGTTACACTCTAAAAAATAACCCTGCAAAGTTAGAAAAAACACGAAATTTTAAAATGAAAAATTTTGTTCTAAATGAAAAAATGACCCTTCTGGGACAATGTAGATTCGAAAAGTACATTAAATTTCCCATAAAATGACATGTTCCAAAATTTTTTACAGTCGAGTAACGGAAAATGGGAGAATTTTTAAAACTTTTTTAGTGTTTTTTTCGATGAAAAATACGTTTTTTCGGAATTCTGAGTACGCCATCAAATCGGGCGTCTAATTTTAAATAAAAGTCCCTTTGACACCAAATTTCTATCTCATCACCGTTTCAGGCTGCAAATTATTGAAAAACACCTCTTTTTTCGCATGTTCAAAAATGGAAGGGGTCGTACCGCCCCTCCGTCACGAGATATCAAAAAACGGACCTCGGATTCGTGATCAGGGACAAAAGTTACCCCTTAGGACAAAGTTTCACGCAAATCGAAGAGGGGTCGGGGCAACTTTTCCCGATTTCGTGTGAGTTGGTAGAGAATTACCCATATGGGACATTTATGTTTAAAAAATGTTTAAAAATTAACTCACAAAACAAAATCAGACTTGTTTGTAAGAAAGTATACTTTTCAAGGTTTTTTTTAATAAGTTTATAATTATAATTATTTGTTTCTTTTTATCACATTCGACTTTTTGTCCATTCGACCATACGTCTTTCGACCTTTTGAGGCACATATTGTCGTCTTGCCCCATTTTTCCCTATTTAAACAAAATAAAACAGAAGTTGGGCGTCAT
Organism: Culex pipiens pallens; assembly: GCF_016801865.2. Lineage (NCBI taxonomy): Eukaryota > Metazoa > Arthropoda > Insecta > Diptera > Culicidae > Culex > Culex pipiens. The sequence continues at coordinate 204,691,878 of NC_068938.1, forward strand.
CCATAAAGTATGTCACGCTAAAATCAGCCAAAATAAAATTTGGCTCAAATTCAGCATGAAAGTGCCTTGATCTGAATAATTAGGCTTGTATTCCAAAATAGGGTGGTCCGAAAAATTGCATTTGTCGACGATTTTCGCGATCCAACCATGTTGCAAAATAATGGTGTTTAGTTGGACTTTTAATGAAAAATGCTAATTAATTTTCAAGACATAGCTGATTACACTTATAGACCAATTGGAAACTTTATTTGTTTATTAGAAGGGTTTGGGACGAAAAAGCTCACAGTTGAAAGTATTTTTCTATGCATTTTCAGAGTGTTCATCCATATCCAAAAATCGTGAAAAAACATTTTCAGGATTCTAAGTAACGATTTTCTGAAATAAATATTATTTTAATCGAACTAAAAATACCATGATTCTCCATCAAAATGAGTTCCTAGTTCATTTTGGTGGAGACCCATGTAACTGTATTTTTATTTCATGTCCCTTATTACGATTTTCAAGAAATCATATGATAGAATCCTGTTAAAGAATATTTAAGAGGCAGTATTTGAAAATATTGCTCGGTTTGTTCTAGAGGTCGTTTGTTTGTCTATACATGAGATGAAATCATGCCAAATATGAGCCCTCTACGACAAAGGGAAGTGGGGTGAAACGGGCTTTGAAGTTTAAGATCGAAAAAACATAAAAAATCTTTAAATTGCGCGCATTTCCGTAAAACTTCATCAATTCCAACTCTCTTGGGTGCATTTGAAAGGTCTTTTGAAGCCCTTTAAAATGTGTTATAGACATCCAGGATTGGTTAGACTTTTTCTCTAAGCTTTTGCAAATTACTGTCAAAAATGGATTTTTTTAAAACCTTAATATCTTTTTGCAACAGCCTCCAACACCCATACTCTCACAGGTCAAAAGATAGGTATTTTCATGCACTATAAGCCTACGGTATTAACTTTTTGGCCAATCGCAGTTTTTCTCATAGTTTTTCAATTTTTCTAGAACAAACATTTTACAACGTTAGTTTTTGCCCTGTAGGCCAAGAAGACGGAACTTTTTGGTCTCAATTTTGTCATATTCGAAATCCTCGGACAATTTCACGTAAGTTAGAAGTATTGGAGTTGTAATTTTAATTTAAAAAATAATTAAATAAAACATTTTTGAAAAAAGAAATAGATCTTATTTACCCTGTGATCAAAACGTCAAATGCTGTATCAAGTACGAAAACCTGTTTTACCCCTAATCCAACAAATTGTTAAAAAATATTTTAATTCATTCTAAATGGCAATTTTTGTTAAAACACTTTTGTATGTGATAAGTAAAACATTCTGAAAAATCATAGAAAAACATTTCCAGCTGTGAGCTCTTTGGTCCCAACAAGATTTGATAAATCAATAAAGTTTTTATTAAATGAATTTTGATGTAATACGTGTGTTCACTTATCCAAAAAGGTCTTGATTTGATCGGATTGATCTTGATTTTTTTTTATTTAGAAAACCAACCAATATTTTTTCTTTTGCAACGCGGCGATCTGAAATTGGTACAGCCATGATTTTTTGTTAAATGTTTTTTTTTTTTTTTTTTTCATAAAATTATTTTTATTAGGTCCTTTTCGGTACTGGGACCTGGTTAGGACCGAGTCTGTTAAATGTTGTTTTTGGCGAAAATGTTAAAAAACGTCATTTTTTGTCCACCCTATTTTGGATAGGACCAACCTAAACGACATTAACAACATGCTAAAATTGAGCCAAGTCGGAGTGCTTTTGATCTGGATCCTACTGGTTTGACGTGGAATCGCTGAATAATTTCAATCTTTGTTTTGGCGAAAAAGTATTTGTTTTATTTGATTTTTATTTTGTCCAAGTCTGATGTTACCAGCCTGATATGGAAAATACCCGTTGTGGGAGTAAATCTTTTTGCGAAAATAACACTTTGACATTCTCCCTCTCTCTCTGCCTTCCAGCTTCCCAATCAGCACCGCGGTGCACCTGTCCTGTGCGGTCCAGCGGGCCTGGCTGCACGTGTCCAGCATCTGCCACGGGCTGCTCGGCGGGCTCGCGCTCGCCCATCTGCTGCTGATCTGCACCACCAAACCGTACGACTGGGTTGAGGCGTCGATCCGCCACTACTCGGCCTTCGCGGAGGTTTACGCCAACACGTTCTACTGCTTGGCCATCGTCTGTATGGTTTCGATATTCGATAGGTGAGTTGACGCCGACGACGACCTGGACGCGTGCCAATTTGGTTCTGAGTCTGCTTCCGGGGGAACGGAAAAACGAACGAAAAATAATCGATAACTAAAGTCAAGTTGTGTAACTTGGGTGGCATAATTGGATTGCAGGTCACATTAGTTAGCTTAAGGGGGAGTGGTCAAAACAAGCTGAACTTTATGCTCGGAAAAGGTCTTTGTTAAATCGAGAAAGATTGTTTAAACTGGTCGGTCGAAAATAAAAACATCAATACAGTGCAAAGCAGTCCAAATTGCGTCGATTGAAAAAATAGCTGTAATGGCTAATTAAATTTAAAAAATAATGTTTAAAACTCAACTTGTTCATCTTCTTTTTCTACCCTGCTCCAGAATGGACATATCACACTTCAGCCTATCCGGTGCGGCGGAAAGCAACATCTCCTTCCGGTCGGTGGTAATTATCATGATCTACGCAGCGACGATTATCCTGAGCCTGTCGGCGGGCTCGATGGACGAGCGGCTGTACCTGTCGGCGGCGGTGAACGTGACCGTGTGGGAGGAGGAATTGGTGAGTCGGAGGGGTGCAGCAACAGGAAACAGCAATGTAGAAAGGGTGGAAAACTTTTGCTACTTGGAAAGTTTTGCCTGTAAAAGTGGGATGAAGCACTGTCGTTGCACGATGGTGGTGGGGAGGGGGCAAAAAGAGGGAGCATGACGAGTGAAATTGCAAGATCTTGTGAAAGTGAGTTGAATTCGTAGTCTTGTCTATTTTTTTTGTATAAGGTTCAGTTTTGTGACTGAAAAGTAATCGAGATGATGATACTAAAGCGTTTGGAAATGTTTCTCAAACATATTTTTTCAATAGATTTTTAATTTTTGACATAGGACTATGTCTCTACTTACTATATTGGGGGGTCAGTTCAGAAATTCGATCGAAAGCGTCACTTTTAAGCGTTAAAAAAGGGGACATTTTGAACGCTTATATCTTTTTTCCCTGTGAATCAATCCAGACGGTTGGACCACCAATCGAAAGAGGAAGACTTCAGCTATTGTTTAACTACATAGATAGTCTGACTAAACATAGTTAAAGCACTTAAAACATGCAATCAAAATGAGTAATTTTTCAGTACAAATCGGACAGATGACCAATCAGAGCGAGCGTATGCATTCGAGGCCGCGCCCCTTTTGTACCGTTCTCCGGCTGTGCCGCTATTTAACCAGAAAATTTCGCAAAAGCAAGTCACTTTGAAACGAGCACTCGAACTGTGCACGTCGGGCCGGCGCGGAGCAGTAGCAGCAGCAGCGGCCAATAGAAGAAGAGGACGAGCAACCAGAAGGAAGAACCACCAGCAGCAGAAGGAGGAAATTTGAGCGAAGCGGACCGATGGAAGTGGCTATGATGCGGCGGTTCTCATGAAAAATGGCCAGTTCGACAGTGGTGGAAAAAACCTGGAGTGGCCGGTGCCCTCGAAGCAGGTTCCCTCGGAACGGAGGGGGGGCGGGGGGGGGGGGGGGACATTTACAGAAACACACGAGTTGTGGCAATATGGGTATCAAAATTCGTGGTTTTTGATACTGAACATAATAATGGCCATTTCGACAGTAGTGGCCACAACCTGGAGTGGCCGGTGCCCTCGAAGCAGGTTCCCTCGGAACGGAGGGGGGGCGGGGGGGGGGGGACATTTACAGAAACACACGAGTTGTGGCAATATGGGTATCAAAATTCGTGGTTTTTGATACTGAACATAATAATGGCCATTTCGACAGTAGTGGCCACAACCTGGAGTGGCCGGTGCCCTCAAAGAAGGTTCCCTTGGGGCCTGGGGGGACATTTACAGAAACATACGAGTTGTGGCAATATGGGTATCAAAATTCATGGTTTTTGATACTGAACATGAAAATTGACAATTCGACCGTAGTGGCCACAACCTGGAGTGGCCGGTGCCCTCAAAGAAGGTTCCCCCGGGGCCTGGGGGGACATTTACAGAAACATACGAGTTGTGGCAATATGGGTATCAAAATTCATGGTTTTTGATACTGAACATGAAAATTGACAATTCGACCGTAGTGGCCACAACCTGGAGTGGCCGGTGCCCTCAAAGAAGGTTCCCTTGGGGCCTGGGGGGACATTTACAGAAACATACGAGTTGTGGCAATATGGGTATCAAAATTCATGGTTTTTGATACTGAACATGAAAATTGACAATTCGACCGTAGTGGCCACAACCTGGAGTGGCCGGTGCCCTCAAAGAAGGTTCCACCGGGGCCTGGGGGGACATTTACAGAAACATACGAGTTGTGGCAATATGGGTATCAAAATTCATGGTTTTTGATACTGAACATGAAAATTGACAATTCGACCGTAGTGGCCACAACCTGGAGTGGCCGGTGCCCTCAAAGAAGGTTCCCTTGGGGCCTGGGGGGACATTTACAGAAACATACGAGTTGTGGCAATATGGGTATCAAAATTCATGGTTTTTGATACTGAACATAATAATGGCCATTTCGACAGTAGTGGCCACAACCTGGAGTGGCCGGTGCCCTCGAAGAAGATTCCCTCGGGGCGGGGGGGGGGGGGACATTCACAGAACCATATTAGTAGTGGCAATATGGGTATCAAAATTCATAGTTTTTGATACTGAACATAATAATGGCCATTTCGACAGTAGTGGCCACTACCTGGAGTGGCCGGTGCCCTCAAAGAAGGTTCCCTCGGGGCGTGGGGGGACATTTACAGAAACATACGAGTTGTGGCAATATGGGTATCAAAATTCATGGTTTTTGATACTGAACATAATAATGGCCATTTCGACAGTAGTGGCCACAACCTGGAATGGCCGGTGCCCTCAAAGAAGGTTCCCTCGGGGCCCGGAGGTTTTTTTTACAGAACCATACGAGTTGTGGCAATATGGTTATCAAAATTCATGGTTTTTGATACTGAACATGAAAATTGACATTTCGACCGTAGTGGCCACAACCTGGAGTTGCCGGTGCCCTCATGGAAGGTTCACCTTGGGAGAACATTTATGACAATTTTGCCGACAAATCTATGAAACAAAATAAAATAATCTTATTTCAGATTTCACTAGCAATCCAAAAACACATTCAAATTGTTTGGTCCTATGTCTTTCGGTTATGTCTCTGACATACCATCTTGAACTTTTTAAATTTGAAAAGATGTTCGAATATTTTATGTAAAAAAAAAGAATTTCGACGGTTTTTTTCGAACGCGAATCACTTGAACACGGAACGTCGGATCGAGGCGCTTTTTGTTGCGTTAGGTTCGTGTAAGCCCAAGAAAGGTTTATATGTTAAAAAATGTCACTTAAGCCACTCTTGGACCGATTCCGGAGCATCTGCAGATTGTATGGGAAAATTTACGAAAACTCAAATTTCGATCTCAGGAGGCTGAATAAGCAAACAAGCTATACATCGAGAAACAAAAATAGTCAAGACAAAGTTTGTCGGGTAAGGCTTGTACTCTTATAAAAATGCTGCTCATTATAAAATTGTCCAGAAAATCTTAAATCTTAAAACGAGTCCATTTTTCAATTCGAACTTTATTTGATAAAGTAAATCATAATTCTTCAAGAGTATTTTAAATCATGTTTAGCAACTTTTTTTTCTAAATAAGCTTAAAATCTTTCAAACCATTACAATTTTTTTTGAGCACTTAAATGCAGCAGCTGGAACAAGTAAATCTCGTTTTTTTCTTAAAAATACTTAAAATTGATTCTAACTCACCTCATGAAAAGTGTTGTTGCTCGATTGGAAACCCGACAGTAACATCTTTTATCTTCATATAGGCTCTACGTGTATATTATACAGCCATTCCACGTCAAACAGGAAGTCTCAAAATCAAAAGTGCTCCGATTTGGCTCAAATTTGGAGTGGGGGTTCTTTGGCCCAAATAATTAGACCTGTATTTTTTTGTTTGGCGATTAGGGTGGTCCAATCCGAAATAGGGTGGTCGAAAAAATTGCGTTTTTTGTCGATTTTCGCAAAAACCACATTTTTCAAAAAATCATATCTCCGGAACGGCTGAACCAATTTTGGAGCGCTACAATTCAAAAGAAAGGTTATTAGTTGGGCTTTTAAGGAAAAATATGTTGAGGTCCAAAAAAACTAGCTGAATATTTGAAAAGGTCCTATGAAAATTTCATTTGCCGATTTCAAGGTCTCGGGACCAAAGAGCCCATGTCTGAAAATATTTTTCCCTGATTCCTTGTAATATTTTACATAACATATCAAAAAATTGCGAATATCCATTAACACTTTTCGGAGATATGATTTTTTAAACATAAAAAATGGGTTTTTTCGACGCGCCGCGCGCAAAAATGGAAAAATGACGAAAACGGGTAAAAATCAACTTTTTTTCACTAAAACTGCGATAACTTGAAAATTTCAGCGATGATTTTGATTTTGAGACTTCCTGTTTGACGTGGAATGGCTGTATAGAGTCTATATTCTGTACCAGTATAATTGAAAACACAAAATGCGCGCTTTTTAATTTTCGTTTTTTTAATGTTTGAGGGTACTTAAAACACATGTTTTGAGTCATATGGCGTGATGGTGAAAAATCTGGGTTAGGAAATACAATTAGATATGAAATGTATTTTTTGGAAAATATCGAAAATCTGGATTAATAATAACTAAAGTTCATGTTTTAAAGCAAAATGAAGTATAGTTTTGTACCTTTCTTAATTTTTTTATTATTGATATTTTTTTAATTGTTTGCATTTTAAAAATTCTCTATAAAAGAAAAGCACCCCGACTTTTTAAAGCTCAGAAAATTTCCTATTATTTTCTCTCTGGAATTTAGAAAATCGGGCAATTAGGTTCTGAGATAAAGCATCACAAAGAATTTCGAACCGATGAACACGATATTTTTAAGTTTCACCTAATTGGCCTGCAATTTTCAACTGACGAGATTTCGGAAGCTGTTGGTCCGACTTTCAATTTTAAAATTCAAAAGTCAATGTCACGGGATGTCTTTTTTAGTCCTCTTAAAATAAAAAAATAAAAAAATGAAAAATAAGTATGTTGGACACGAAATAGATCAGAAAATCCAACAGAATTACATACATTTACAAACCCATTATGTATGACCACGACGACGACCACGACACCACGACGGCGACCACGTGGCAGAGCATATACTCAAGTATTGGCTCAGAAACATTCTTTAAAGTAATAACATTATAATTATTGATATTTTTGGAAAAATTTCAACTATTCTAAATAACGTAAAATTATGATTATGTGTTAATAATGCAATCGATGCCTCTCCACGTGGTCGCCGTCTGATATGTGGCGTCGTGGTTTACACAAAGCCGTCATAGCATACCTACTAAGGAAATGCGATGCTTTTGAAGGTGAATTGTTGATTTTGGAGATACCGGACGTCGATCCAATGCGCACCTCGGGGACATAATTGACAACTCCAAATCCTTCTGAAATTAGTTCATTGGACCATCCCCTACACACCTGTCTTTATTCCGAGTGAATCTAGTTGTTCTCTGACCTGTAGGATCGATTGAACGAAAAACACAAAAATCCCATAGTAATTTCCATGTAACTCGCTGGGGACAGGCCAATTCTCAACCAAATGGGTTGATATTTGGCATGAGAGTCCCTATGGGTATCCTCTACAAGGGGAACCTCGGTTTGCCGTGTTCTGAGAAATTTTTGTTTTGGTTGAAACACCTTATTGTTTATACAAGTTTCAATACAAATTTGGGTTCTGTGGAACTGTTTGCTTTATTCATAATTTATTACTCTTATCACTTTAAATGTTATTTTCGATACAAGTTTATAATTTGTGATAATTGAAAATAAATAACGATGAGTTTTTTTTGCAGGAAACCAACAAAGTTCTCAGTATCTGGAACACGCTGTCGATAGCGCGCAGCGTCGGTGCCATCTTCGGCTGGGTGGTCATCGGAATGTCCCCGGAACAGGACCAGCTGTACGAGCATCTGCTCGAGATGGAGAAATACCAGCTGCAGTAGACAGCAGCAACTCGAAGATAATAAGCTAAGCCCTTTTTTCTTATGTTGTTGTTGAGCTGTTAAGTTGTAAGACTTTATACGGACGTGAAGGACAGCAAAAGTCACTGGAGATGGCACCTTTTGTGTAAATACAGCAAGAAACGTGTCGTATGCTGGTGAGTGCGTGCGAGCGATTCCAAAGTACTTGGCGTGATTTGCCACGTGCATTGGAGTAGTTCACAAACTGAAATGAATAAAATAAATTAATAAATCAGTAGCTACAATAGCAACGCGGTACCAATGCTATCCACAACTGTAACAATAATTCAGCAAATAAACAAAAGGAGAACTAAAGGACTACAATAGGATACAAACAGACACACACGCGTACACAATAATGGCAAAAAACCAATCGAAGTAAAGATATAAAAAAAACTGTTATCACTTATCCAGGTCATGGGAAACCAATACGAACCAGCTTGAATTAATCCAATCGTCGTGACATGAAATGTTCAATATGAATTACCTAATTTTAGAAGATAATCCGAAGGTTTAAAATCTCCTGTAGTAGAACAATACCAAGTTGATAAATCGTTTAACTCATTTACTCCAAGTTTCGTAAAAAAAATCATGACAAACAATCACTAGTGGAATTTCGTGGATCTCGTTTTATCCTGACATACAATTATCAAATAACTGTACGCTGGCCAGCAAAACAAGAAAAAAAACTGTACATATAAACACAAGGAAGGGTCGTGACTGTAGCTTAAAACAATTGAAAACTGTGTAGTAAAGTAAAGAATCACGTTGTAGTGGAGCAATGTCGTTTTGTGAAAAAGAAAGCAAGCAAAGGACTGAACAAAAAAAAAACTAGAAGAAATAAACCTAAAGAATCAATAAAGTTGTTGTAAGCAAAGATGAACTAAGATAAAACAATGAGATAATCAAATGATAGTGAACGAGAGGAGAGAAATCAAGAGATGGAATTAAATGCTGTGATTGCATTGAGATTGTTTCACCAAACCGACAAATCACCAGTAGAAAATCGCTGTCCTCCCACACTTACACACACATCAATAGAGAGCAAAGCACACGTATCCCAAATGAAAGCTAGTATATTTGTAGTACCAACACACAAACTCAACACACACAGAGAGTAATAGCTATTATAAAACATTATTTAGAAAAATCACAGAAACCAGAACAAAATCTAACTATCGAACCCTTCCGTGGAAGGCGAAAACACGTGAGTGAAGTTGATATCTCTATTTATATGCCAGTCTAGGTCTCTTAATTCGAAATAACAAATCAAGAATGATGGATAAATTAAGCAAAAAAAAAAATGCTTGTTGCAAAGAAACAGAGGCAAAGCATAATGTAATTATTATATAATCTTTTTTGTTGATACATATTACGTTAGATACATACATCAATAAATGGCTAAGAGCATTGCACTGATGTTGTTTTATTGTGCTGTGTTTATAAACGTATTTGAAGAATATAACTAATACCTGAAATCACCTCGTATTCTATCATATTGTGGCGATCTCTTCCATGGTTTCTTATGAAACGATTCTACCACTTGTGTTGCGGCCTTTGGAAAAGTTGTTCTACATAAAATTTCACTCAAAAATCACACTCACTCACATAGTTGACAATATTTCACAATTAACACCACCGTTAGACAAAATTGCAAACAAATAAAATTCCAAATTTTACAAACATGAACATTCAACTGCGATTTTGTTTCAAATTCGCACGGATTGTTTGTTTGGCTAAAGAATCAAAAACGGAGAAGGCCCGATGATATTTTGCAAATTTATGTTTTTTCTTGTCATTCTGGTTATTTTCTATATGTTGCCCTTTTTAAATGGGTAATTCTCTACCAACTCACACGAAATCGGGAAAAGTTGCCCCGACCCCTCTTCGATTTGCGTGAAACTTTGTCCTAAGGGGTAACTTTTGTCCCTGATCACGAATCCGAGGTCCGTTTTTTGATATCTCGTGACGGAGGGGCGGTACGACCCCTTCCATTTTTGAACATGCGAAAAAAGAGGTGTTTTTTCAATAATTTGCAGCCTGAAACGGTGATGAGATAGAAATTTGGTGTCAAAGGGACTTTTATGTAAAATTAGACGCCCGATTTGATGGCGTACTCAGAATTCCGAAAAAACGTATTTTTCATCGAAAAAAACACTAAAAAAGTTTTAAAAATTCTCCCATTTTCCGTTACTCGACTGTAAAAAATTTTGAAACATGTCATTTTATGGGAAATTTAATGTACTTTTCGAATCTACATTGTCCCAGAAGGGTCATTTTTTCATTTAGAACAAAATTTTTCATTTTAAAATTTCGTGTTTTTTCTAACTTTGCAGGGTTATTTTTTAGAGTGTAACAATGTTCTACAAAGTTGTAGAGCAGACAATTACAAAAAATTTGATATATAGACATAAGGAGTTAACTAATAAACATCGAGAGTTGTCGCGATTTTACGAAAAAAAGTTTTGAAAAAGTTACTTTTTGCGTTTCTCTTTGTTTCGTCGTCCGTGTCTGTCGCGGGTGACCATGAACGGCCATGATCGATGACGACCAACTTTTTTAAAACTTTTTTTCGTAAAATCGTGATAACTTGTGATGTTTATAAGCAAAACCCTTATGTATATATATCAAAATTTTTGTAATTGTCTGCTCTACAACTTTGTAGAACATTGTTACACTCTAAAAAATAACCCTGCAAAGTTAGAAAAAACACGAAATTTTAAAATGAAAAATTTTGTTCTAAATGAAAAAATGACCCTTCTGGGACAATGTAGATTCGAAAAGTACATTAAATTTCCCATAAAATGACATGTTCCAAAATTTTTTACAGTCGAGTAACGGAAAATGGGAGAATTTTTAAAACTTTTTTAGTGTTTTTTTCGATGAAAAATACGTTTTTTCGGAATTCTGAGTACGCCATCAAATCGGGCGTCTAATTTTACATAAAAGTCCCTTTGACACCAAATTTCTATCTCATCACCGTTTCAGGCTGCAAATTATTGAAAAACACCTCTTTTTTCGCATGTTCAAAAATGGAAGGGGTCGTACCGCCCCTCCGTCACGAGATATCAAAAAACGGACCTCGGATTCGTGATCAGGGACAAAAGTTACCCCTTAGGACAAAGTTTCACGCAAATCGAAGAGGGGTCGGGGCAACTGCTGTGTGAGTTGGCGGAGAATTACCCAAATGTGAGTCATGATTTCATAACTGTCAAAATATTTTCTTCAAAAGGATCATAAAATTTTACAAATATTTCATTTTTTTAACACTGAATGTTCGGCCAGCTGATGAGATATTGGCATTTGAAAATTGAGGGCTATTTTGATGAGACTTTAAAAACTATTTTTTTCTGTATGTTTTTCTTTTAACCGCTTTATCTCAGGTCTAATGTTCAATGTTTTTTGATGAAATGATAGGAAACTTTTAGAAAATAGAAAAGTTGCAAATTTCAGTTAAAATAAAATTTTAAGTGGTCATATCTCGAAAACGGCTCACCTTATCAAAATTTCTGTAAATTAAACAAGGTAGTCACGAAAAAAGGTCCAACAAACTAAATTTTAAAAAGAATCATAACCCTGTGGCAAATATCCCAAAACAACCTAAAAATTTAAAAAAATATGATGTAATTTTTGGATAGTTGAATTTTTGTACAAAAAAAAAGATTTATTTCCAAAGAAGCGTCCACGTGGTTGATGGATGGTCCAATCTTAAAGTACTTGCCTGAATTGTTGATTTTGTGCACCGTTTCCAAGTTAAAGGCATTTTTTCGTTGATTTTTGACTTTATTTTACCTTTAGAAACTTCACCATCTTTGAAAATATTTTTCTGAAGAGATCAGAAGATTTTTCATAAAAAATGCTTCAACTGCGAGGAGTGTTGGAAAAATAATATTACAATATTACAAGGATTTCTACATAAATCAAGAAAATCCCCTTGTCACTGGTAAAAAATATTTAGGTAGTGATTTTCGAAAAAAAAGTGATTTTCTCATCTCTTTACGTATTTCGATGCCTCTGTGCTCTCTTGTACTAGCTAGATAGGAATCCCAGCAAGCTTAGTACAATACAACATTGCCTTATACGACTCGTGCTGAAAAACCTTCATTTGCAACTCGTTGCAGATATATTTATTTTGAATCCTTTCCTTAGTTTGTGTTTTGATGTCTTCTTCGGTATATTGGTTAAACACATTACTTTCTCTCTCATCGCAGTTTCACTCACTTCTCTCACGCACCATGTGTGATTCCAATTGCACATTTTTATCAGCAACCCTTCTCTTCTAGTGCTTCATTTTCTCCTCCTTTCCTCCCAAGAACACATCTCAAAAAATCACATTCTTGCATAAATTTTATGATATGAAGCCGACATCCATGTGTACCCGCCGCCAAGTCCCGGAGTCAGTTTGTGTTTGAACTTGTACTCGAATGGTGGTGGTGCTTGTAACTGACGCCTTAGAATGCTTCCAACCTCTTTATCAGCTCTACCGATCTTGACGGTGGCGCTTCTACTGCTTCTAGAGGAATCCTCCGGCGCTGGTGGTTCGCAGTATCAACGTAGGAATTTTAAACTTTTGTGGTCAAATTTGACTTTTTATGAGATTATGTTCAATTTTAGTGACCCAAATCCGTCGACCGAAGCCTCCGATACTGAAGAGTGGTCCGGAATGCCCGACGCCGTATTTTCCGAACGGTGTGGCGAAAGCTCGCCAACGGAACAAAATGATCCGGTACACGTGCTCCAGTGGATTCTACCTGGTCGGTAACATGTACTCGATGTGCGAAAAGGGCCGCTGGGACGCGCCGGTTCCAATTTGTATCAGTAAGTAGTGCGAGGTTTTTGGACCGGAAGTGAATCATAGCTGGGGGTTATTTTTGGAACTTGCAGAAGCCGGATGTGCGGACTTGGAAACCGTGGAGAACGGGCAGTTGTCGTACGAGTACGGACGGGCTGCGGTGATGTTGTTTTGTAGCACCGGGTACCAGATTGCGGGATCGTCGAAAGCGTATTGTAATGGGACTCATTGGGACAGACCGTTGGGATCGTGCCGAGAAACGGGTTTAGCCGTGCAGACTAGCTGTGACTTTGAAGTGATGGACTATTGTGGGTGGACTAACGAAGCTACGCATGACTTTGATTGGAAGCGCAGCGATGGCGTGGTGTCCCCAAAGGCACTGAAGACCGGTCCCAAGTACGATCATACGACTATGGTGCCGCTGGCCGGACACTTTTTGATGGTAGATTCAGCGGTGCAGCTGACGAACGAAACGGCTCGACTGTTATCTCCCTTGTATCCAGCAAACTACAGCCAAAGCGCATGCTTCCAGTTCTTCTACCACATGTACGGCGATCAAATAGGATCGCTGACGGTGTATGTGAAACCGTCTTCGGTATCGCTAGACAGCTTAACCGCGGAAGATGTGCTGTTTCACAGAGATACCAATCAAGGTAACATGTGGAACGAAGGATTTTCCAAGCTGAACGAACAGTCCGATAGCTTCCAAATAGTGATCGAGGCATCGCTGGGAATGAAGTACAAGAGTGACATTGCGATCGACGACGTGAGTTTACTGTCCGGAAGCGACTGTCGAACCGGTGAAGGACAAGATGACGTACTGGAAATTTCCTCTGCCGTGCCGGACGAAGAACTGCCCGCAGAGCTTCCCACTGCTGATAAGGACACGTTCAAGATTGATTCGTGCGAAAATCGCTGCGGCGCCAACGTCTCGTCTCCGGTTCGCGTGGGCGAACTGTTCTTCATTCACTGTGACTGTATTGAAGGTTGCGTCGAAACGAAGACGTGCTGTCCAGACTATGCGGAACGGTGTGTGTGGAGCGCCGGGGATTCTCCCAGCTCTACAACGTTATCAACAACGCCGTCCACTACAAGTACAACTCTAACGACACCTAGCACAACACCATCTACCACGTCGACGACTACAACAACTGCAGCTCCTACAACAACCACAGTGAGAGCGACAACAAGTACAACGCAACGAAGTACTAGCACGACGACACAAAGTACTAGCACGACACAACGTAGTACTACAACGACTCAACGTAGCACCACGACTACGCAACGTAGTACAACAACAACCCAACGCATCACTACGACACCAACAACACCGCGAACCACTAGCACAACCCAAAGAAAGACGACCACTACCCGACCAACAACCCCAAAACCATCATCCACAACAACTACGGGCAGACCGTACAACCTTCGGCCAAGAACGTCAACGGGAGCCCCCGTCATCGTACCCATGGTACGAACCCGTAAACCGACGACCCCCACGACCACCACCACCACCTCAACGGAATCAACGACGGTAGAGTTGAGGATCATCTCCCGCATGAACCTGGAGACGCTCGCCAGTCGAAGCGGTGACACCAAGCCGAACCTTGCGCACGTGTTCATCTACTCCGGTGTGGCCGCGATTGTGTTCAGCGCGATCGTGGTGGCGATCGTGCTACACATCCGACGAAACTCCGGCGCCAGTGTGCTGGAACGGCTCAAGCAAAAGTCGATGAAGAAGGGTACGGAAGGGTTCGAGGACGTGCGGTTTTTGGCCGTCGACGAGCATTTGGACTTTAGCTTGACGCCGGATGACGCTGAGGAAGCCGAGGAAAGCGATCGAGAGGAGGCGGAGGAGAAGACTGTGCAGAAAAGCGGGCATAAGCCTGGCAAGAAGGGAAAGAAGTGACTCAGGTTTGTGCGTGTGTGTGTGTTTTCTCTGTAATTTATTTTGAATAAAGTTCTAGAACGTAACGCTTTCTCTGTATGATAGCGAAAGAACTAACCCTCGGGGTTTCTCTCCGGAAAGATATGATCGCTTCTTTTTCCCTGTGGTTATTGTGTAGGGTTCTCGTCGTCACAGTTTCTTCTCCGACATCAGTCTTTAGTTGTCTCTCTTGTCGTTCGGTTCATCGTATCGTTCTGCACAGCTATGCAGTTGCGCTTATCAGTGCCGTTGATCGTAGTGGCATGTTTCAGCATTGCGGAAGCTGCTTCGTCGCGGTGTGAGTTGGGCGACAAGGAAACTTCTTCGAATCGATAGCATTGATATACTTTTCTTTTGCAGACTCGTACCGTCAACGCCAGTTGTTACGGAATACGTACATCTGCTCGTATCCTCACTTTCCGAACGGACAGATCAGGATGAGGTTGAGGGGAAAGATCCTGATGTTTGAGTGTAACGAGAGCTATACGTTGGTCGGTGGAAAATACATGTACTGCAGGGAAGGACGCTGGGACGCAAACACTCCGATATGCATTAGTAAGTTGAAGATTCCAAGGGTGGGAGCGAATGATCATGGGCTACTTTCCTTCCAATAGAGCCAGGTTGTGACGATTTTCCGGCTGTTCCCAATGGATTCATCTTCTACGAGAAGCTGAAAGCGGCAGCGACTCTATTCTGCAACAGTGACTACCAAGCGGCAGGATCGTCGTACAGTTACTGCAACGGTACGCACTGGGATCGTGCGATAGGTAACTGTCGAAAGACGGGACTAGCGGTGCAGACCAGCTGCGACTTTGAAGTAGACGATTGGTGCGGCTGGACAAGTGAGGCTACCCATGAGTACGGCTGGAGAAGAAGTGCAGGGATCGTTTCGAAGCGTACACTGAAAACTGGACCGAAGCACGATCATACTACGGGGAAAGAGCTGGATGGTAAGATCGGATGTATTTAAAACTTCAAAGAGCTTCAACAGTATCTATTCCAGGACACTTCCTGATGGTTGATTCATCCGAACAGCTTACGAACTCAACAACTCGTCTGATCTCTCCGATCTACACTGCCAACTATAGCGCGAATGCATGCTTTCAGTTCTTCTACCACATGTACGGTGACTCAGTAGGCAGTATGAGCGTGTACGTCAAGCCGCTATCAAAGTGGTGGGCCGATGTGATCGCAGCGGGCGCCCAGTTCTCCGTTAACGGTAGCCAAGGTAACACGTGGAATGAGGGCTTCTTTGATCTGCCGCAACAGACGGATAGTTTCCAAATAGTGTTCGAGGCATCGCTTGGGATGCGTTTCAGAAGCGATATGGCGCTCGATGACGTTAGCCTATTGAGTGGAGCGGACTGCAACGTAGTAACGGGAACCGACGTGTCGCCTACTGTGGTGGATGAAGAGGAGGGTTCTAAGATCGATTCATGTGAGAACCGCTGTGAACAAACGCTTGAACAGTCGTACCTAACGATGAACGTTATTCACTGCGGTTGTAACTCCGATTGTATTTCGAATAGTTCGTGCTGTCCGGACTACATAGAGCTGTGCGTGTTCACCAATACCGAAATTACCTACGTAGAACTTGGAACAGCATTAAAAATTTCGGAAGGCTCTTCAGCAGTGGCCACCACACTTATCCTAGCTTTATTCGTTTTAGTTCTAGGTTTTGGAATCGTTTTCGTTCTGTTGCGTAATAATGGCTTCTCGGAACAAATTTATGCCTGGAGAATGAGATCGTTCAGATTTGGAACTCGTGGTACAGGACTGGTGGAAGATCTACAATTCCTAGCAACAGATGAACAACAGCAATTCAGTAATTCCGGAGGAGCTGATGGAGCTGAAGCCTTAAGGAAATCGTAAATTTACTCGTTATCTAATGTCATGTTTATGGTTTGATAATTTGATGAGAAATGAACTTTTATTCAACAGTACATGTTTTCTATTTATACGGTGACTGATACCAATATTTAGTGTATTTTTAAAATATATTATTTAGGTTGGGATACAAACTTTGTACAACTGATAATTTTAATTATTTTTTAATCAAGCCGAAACGTAAAAAAAACATTTAAAATTCTGTTCATTAAAGGAAAAATACTCGGCGATCAAAAATAGAAAAATAAATTCTTTAATTCATATAAATACAATTTTGAGCTAGGGGCAAGACACTCGATAAATTATCATAATATTAACCCAAGATAAATACACGCACAAAAATTGTTGTTAGATGAGCCTGTAGGAGTTCAACAAAAATCTTGTTTTGCAAGTCAACAAGATGTGTTGTTCATTCAAATACGCCTTATTTTTTTGCGAGTATAGTGCAACTGTCATGTCAAATTTCTTGCTGAACCGAAACATTTCAAATGCGCTTCGTTTGCTCATTCTTTATACTGAAACGTTTCCATTTCTCTCCCGCTTTACTCTCAACTCATGAAATATTTCATTCTGCTTGTGGACTCTCTCACACGTTTTGCGAATGCATTTTTCTCTTGTTATGCACTTTCAATCTGTCAAAGTATAATATTTTTGTTGTTGACACGTAGCGCTGCTTTCAATCAAGACCGATTCTGAGAGCGGTCGTGTTTTTTTTTATAGATAATTGTTTCCTCAACTGTCCCGGAATGACTCCCAAATTGAAGATCTCGGAATGTGTGCTGCAGGTGAGTCAACAGAGCGTTTATTTTTATTGGAAATTTTGTCTAAAATCCATGTGAAGGATGTTTACTTTCACTCTCAATTTTGGTTGTCATACTATCAATTGGATGCACGAAATTGCAGAGCAAACATATTAAAATTCTTGTATGGGTTTAGTTTTTTTAATTACTTTGTAAAATTAAATTATTTCATGTATTAAAGCTCATTTTCGTTTAGTGTTACAACGCTTACAACCAACGCAAATGGTTTGGTTTGAAATAATCAAATTTGATAGAAAATAGCCTGCTCACTAAGTAGTGAGTATCATATCACTACTGAGTATCGCTTCACAGAAAAAAGTAATGTAAATTTGGAAGCTTTAATTTTGGAAGGTTGAATATTACCTCTTTTATGATGTAATATTACCTCAATTTAGACTGAAAAAGTGACATTACACCAGAAAAGTGGTAAAATTACACATTGCCAGAGGTAAAATTACACCTTTTTTCTGACATAAAAGATGTACCCCTTCCCAGATGTAATATTACCATGATTTTTTTTTCTGTGTTGATTTCAGACGACATTTTTAAGAAGCTCTAATTGTACGTCAAAACACTTATATGCCAACATTAGATGCACGATAAAATTGTTCTTTTTGTCAAATGCTTCATTTTTAAATTTTAAATTGATGCTTTTGAATTTCCCGGATAGACGCTGGTCCGTGAATTTTCACGATTTCCGTGAAATCGTGAAAATTTGCTGATCTTAACACCTAAACTCCCAAGCTCGAGAAAAAGGAGGAATTTCCATACAAATTCCCCCTTTTCTCTAGCTTGGGAGTTTAGGTGTTAATTATTATGTTGGTTTCTAACTCGTTTAAATCCGACGATACCGATTATTTGGTAAAAGAAAATGCGTTTTTTTTTATTTTCTGTAATTGATACATTAATGTGAAATCAAAAATTGAGTGATTTCAGTAAATTTTATTTCTGTTACTTCCAAAATTATTTGTTTTTGTTAAGATGAGATGAAAACTAATCGGGATCAAAAGTTACATTTACTATTTTTGCCATAATATAACTTATTCTTCAGAATGTCGCGTTTTAATATCTCTTACAAGTTTGAAATTTTGTACTAAGTACACAAACGCGATTGGCGGTGGGATAAAATTACAAAATGTCTGAAAGAATTCGCACCGTCTAGTCAGATAAATGTCACATTACAAAACTAGAATTTTTCAAAAGGTCGTATAAACAAAATTTTGATGTTTTGCTTTTGGGTGTTTTCAAAACCGCCTCAAATCAGAAACATTCAAAAATACCCAAAAAACCAAAAAAAAAAAAAACCAAATTTGGTTTATTGGACCTTTTAAAAAGCTCTAGAAATCGACTCGCGACTTTAGTTGAAATTTTCGCTGGGATTCGTTCTAATAGGGGAAAGTTCAAATGTTTGGCATATTAAGGATTTAGTTCTATTTCCATCAAAATTTGCTTGTTTTCAGTTTTTATTAAATTAATTCACAATAATTTTTATGCAAAATCAGCATCCCAGTGTGTTAACTTTAAGCAATCAATTTACAAATCTAGAGTTTTTTTTTATTAGGTCCTATAAACATATGAAAGACAATAGTTTATTGGTCCTTTTCAAAAAAAAACTCTGGAAATGAAAACATTTTCTAGAAGCATTCATTAAGCGTTAAAGTACGCCAAGAAGGAAAACCATGTTTATTCCAGAGCGTAATTGTTATTGAAATAATCACGAAAATATTTTTTTTAAATCGCCTTTACGTTTTATTAATACTGAACTCGTAAAAATTTTCTCTTCATTGCGCCTTTTTTCATACTTCGAAAGTTACCAAAATTCCAAGGTTCGTTTCCTCCTACTCGTTGAAGTCACCGTTCTGTTTCCCCTTCCAGCGCATCACCAAGGTCACATCCCAATGCAGTGGCGAACTGTTCGGGATCATGTGCCGCGGCACGCTGACCGTGCTGGGGTTCATCCTCGAAGGCAAGGAAAAGTCCAGCACGCTCAACTACAGCCAGATCCAGAACAACTTCCCGACCGAGATCGACCTGTGCGGGCTGATCAAGTTTGGGCCGTGCAGTGACGCCGAGGCCCACCTGAGCGAGATCCTCCAGGACGTGGACATTACGGACAATCCGGTGCTGCTGAACTGTGACGCGGATGGGGAGATCACGGCGTCGCTGTTCAAGCACGGTCAGCTGGAGGGAATAAGCTACGAGGTCGTCAGTGAGACGGATTTGTTCCGGGAGTACATGCTGCTGAGGTTGCGGTGTAGTTTGGAGCTGTACTGCGAGCAGAACGAAAAGTCCGTGGCGGAGAATGCTTTTACGTTGAGGAAGCGACTGGCGGCGGGGAATGTGGCTTTTGCTGTTGCTGGGAGCAAAGTTATTTTGAGTGGCGGATCGAGTGGAAGTCAGGTGGTTGGACTGGGGGCGGAAGATTCCATGGAGACGCTGCTGGGACTGAGCGCGAAGGTGGAGGACGACGGGTTCGGATCAACGGGAAAGGGTGGAAAGAAGAAGGGAGCGGCAGGTGGTAACGTGGTTCCGACGGAGTACCAGGTGGTCAATATCAACATGTTGGTGAAGAAGTCGAAGGATGCACAGGACGAGAAGTTGACGCGGGAAGCGTGCAACGTGACGATCGATAGCAAGAATGGTAAGAAGTGTTGCTTGATACGGTGACCATAACTTGAAGGTGTGAACTGTTTCAGGTTGCAATCGCGTAAAGATTCCACTGCAGCTGGACGTGCTCAGTATGATTCACCGGGAAACCAAGGTGGTCCTTTGCTACGACATTCTGGTTGAAAGCGTGTGCCGTTCGTTGCGTCTTCTGGAAAGCAGCTTCGTGGAACAGCTCGGTCAGTACAAGAAGGTACACGTTTCCAAGTGCTACCACATGATGCCGGAAAGTCTGGGTCACTTTTTGACGTGCGTTTACCCCGCGGGAAATGACGTGAAGGAAGAAGGTAATCAAATTCTTACTTGTAAACGTAGACGACTGTGACTAAACCTCTTTATTTTGCAGACGAGTTTCTGCTGGAGAAACGACGTTCGCTGCACCTCCAGTTTGGTCTGCCGACAATCCGACCGTACTTCCGGAAAGCCAACGGGTTCAGATTCAGGGAAACCGATAGCAAACTGCTGTTCAACCCTCACGTAGGAGTCAAGCGACAATGTAAACACTTCAGCGTAGAGATAACCCAGAACGAATTACTAACTCGCATCTCATCTTTCAGTGACGGAAGGCAAACTATCGCTGGTACAGGGACGGTACAGCTACCACCACTACATGCAGGACGGATTCAATGACGACGGGTGGGGTTGTGCGTACCGGTCCCTCCAGACGCTCATCTCGTGGTTCATCTACCAGGGTTACGCGGACGTTCGCATCCCGACCCACACGGAAATTCAAAAGTATCTGGTCCGCGTTGGAGACAAACCCGCCAACTTTGCCGGTTCACGCCAGTGGATCGGATCGACGGAAGTCTCAATGTGCCTGAACGAGTTTGTCAAGGTGGACTCGCGGATAATGCACGTCAGTTCGGGCGCGGACATGGCCACCAAGGGATCGGAGCTGGCGTACCACTTTGAGACCCAGGGAACGCCGGTCATGATCGGTGGAGGGGTGCTTGCGCACACCATTTTGGGGGTGGATTTCGACAGGAATACTGGGGATTTGAAATTTTTGATTCTGGATCCGCACTTTACGGGGGCGGACGAGCTGGGCACGGTGCTGGCGAAGGGTTGGTGCGGTTGGAAGGGCGTAGACTTTTGGAACAAGACAGCGTACTATAACTTGTGCATGCCGCAGCGACCGTACGTGTTTTAGACGAAACAACGAACGATTGACGATTGTTTGGATGATGAAATATATTTTTGTTTTTTGATATGGCTGTGTTTCTGACTTGCTGATATCACATTTGTCTTGTTTTACTTGGGTTATGAATGTTTAATTCCTTTATAACTGAATACTGAATTTTTCGGATAAAACTCCTTTATTCAATGCTTGTAAAATAAAAATAAATTTGCTTTGAAATTCACAAAATTTTTAGTGATTTTGGAACGGATCATGGAAATAACAAATAAATTGCTTAGATAAACCGGCTTTGTGGCTTATTGGTTGCGGCTTCTGCCTCGAAAGCAGAAGGTTCAGGGATCAAAGCCCGGTCGGTTCCCTTGAAATTTGGAAACAGGAATTGAACTTTGAATATGAATAAAAAACCTTTAAGGATCAGGTGGGATTCGAAATCACACCTTTGGATAGATGGTCTGGGACGCTAACCAGTCGGCCATAATGGAGTTAATGCTCTAGAACGAAATGATCCGTAGTGGCGAAATAATGTCACAAGGTATAATATATCAAACCATTATATAACTACTAACACCGTCTCAAAAACAGCCCAGGGCCATCTCATATACTCATGAACTGGACGAGGGAGTCGTGGATTGCCTGGCCCGAGTCATCTGCATTACCGATCTATCGCTGTACAATTTCAGAAGAAATCGTTAGCCAGAGAATAGGGGGATGGCGTCGCTATTTTTAGACCACGTTTTCCACTTTTTCTCATCGAAACCGTCTACTTTATCGACTTCATTTTGCTGGGCGACATACATACATACATACATAACAAATAAATTGCTTAGATGGTTTCTTTTGAAATAATCGTGAATTTTTATTTTTTTAAGCTAATTTTGAAGAAGATTGTAACCCGCATTGCTTCAAATATGGTATATGTCCCTCTATGGCGCTTAGTACTAAAATTTGGTCTGCCAAACATAATTTAGGGACCATCCATAAACCACGTGGACATATTTTTTTACTGTCACCTTATTGTTATAATCATTTTAATGTTGATGTGTGGCTCGAAACAAAACATTGATTTAGCCTGTTTGACGACCGTACTTTTTGGGGCTGAACTGTACGTCAAAAAAGTTCGCCACGTGCTTCGGAATTTGAACCAATCAGAAAATGTGTCGAAAATAGGTGCATTGAAGCTTTGGTTCTAGGAGCAATAGACCTAAAATAGGGATTTTTTTTTAGTTTTCGGGCTTATACAGTGATATAAGGGATTTTCATCAAACATGTACGAGCTTTAGCATTAAAAAACCTTATTATTCATGTAAAAAAACCTTTGAGAATATATCAAAATATAGACGCGCACTGCTTAGTAGGTCCAAAATAATAACAAATCCCGTGATTCATTTTAAAGCCAAGCCGATCGCAAGGCATTCTGACGAGAAAGTTTTTAGAAATATTACGCCTAGTGAACGATGTTTGATGTTTTGTTGACAATTTTTGAGTGATTCTGAGAAGTGGCCTTCCCATGCGGGGTAGAAGCGGTCTGAAATTACATGCTATGGTTTTTACATTTCAAAAAACCGGCCTGAAATTTGAAACTGTTTGCAGCGGCCTCACTTTTTAACAGAATCTTGAATTGGAAAAATCTGTATTTTTTCTATACGATTTTTAAAATGTTTTAAAACGGGATCGCAGAGTACCGATTGCGCATTGTTATAACATTGAATTCAAAATAAAAATAAAAACTTGTTTTCGATATACCTAATGCTATAACCAAAAGTTCGTTTTGAGGAAAAAATATCATTTTTAAATATCTTGAGTTAAAATATATATTGCTTCGCAAGGAACTGTGCGTTAACGCAAGTTGTTTAATCTTATAGAGCTGATAATAAAATGAATTTTAAATAAGGGAAAAATAAGCAAAAAATTGAAAAAATACCACAAAAAAAAAAAACGACAAATTTATAACGAAACAAGATAAATGCATATAAAAAAAGAAAATAATCAAAAACAAATAACTAACATCGTTATTATTTTATTTTTGGCTCTCCATTTATGTTTCTAAAACAGTTAAAGGACTATCATGCTAGTCTGCAATCAAAAGTTTTGTGTTGAGGCCTTGGTGCGTGTTTTATCGGTAAGTTCACACAATGAGTTGGTAGCGTGTAGTAAAAAATGGCGTAAATAGTTTTGTATGAAAAATGTAAACATCGTTTCCCGATACTGAGCGATCACAGTAATGGGATACACCTCACGTGTAAGTTTATGTTAGTAAAAATTAGAAATTATTTACATTTCTGGACATATTAGGGGAAATATGTGTAGGCTAGAATTTTTTGATATGGTTCTATAAACATATGAAACACAATAGCTTATAGCACCTTTAACAAAAAAACTCTAGAAATCTTTCCAACTAATTCTCACTAATCCTATCAAAACACCATTTTCAAATAAATCAATAAAAACAGTTGCTTGCTAACTTTTATTTAAGCTTTTTATTATTTACTTTGAAATGGTCAAAACACACTTTTTGTAAGCTGTAATTTAAGGTGCTGAAAGGCCGATAACAAAAGAGCGATAAGAAAGGGTATATTTTCCCAAGTTTTATTTGTTTTAAAACGCCTAATTGAACTGATCATGATTATACGGTTATAAAGCCTTATGTTTATTTTTATGTTCAACAATAGAAGGTAACTGAAAAAACCATTTCAGATCACTTTTTTTTTATTTTAATGCAATAAAAATTGACAAAACAACATTTTAGGATGAATCAACTATGGTCCCCTTGAAAAGAGCTGTCAAGTAGGGCCGCGAATTTGATTTATTTGAACTTGTTTAAAAATCCATTTTTAATCCTTTGTGGTCGTACAAAGGGTCATAGTACATGCTCAGAAAAATGAACTTTATCGTTGTGAACAATAATATCAGCAATCTAAGCTTAATTTTAGGACTCAATTCGAATAAATAACAAAACTGATTAAAAAAACTACTACTTGAACCTTGAATGAAAATTTTCTCAAAATACCTATAACAATTGTGATTTAAAAAAATCGATATCCTTAATCAATGGAATTGAAAATTATTAATTTTAAACAAACTTTGGTGCGAGAATACAAAGTTCATTTTGTTCCATATTTTATCGAACTAGACTTTGGCATGAACATTTTTTTTTAATTTTAAATGTCTTTGATAACGTCATGATACGAATTCCCGGACGCTTCGAAACCCGGACACCTCATCATGTTTTATCAATTATTTGGATATAAGTTCGCATTATGAATGTCAAAACTGTGTTATTTGATGAATTCTAACATAAACTTTCATTTAAAGTTTGTTTGAACACTGTACTTTATGTCAAAACAACTAAATAAAATAAAATTATAAGATTACCAAAATTGCGAAACATTTCACGTGAAATATTTCATAGGCGTCCGAAGCACCGGGAAGGCAAAGCAGAAATTTATGGTTTTGATTTCCTTGAATTCTAGCAAATGTTTATATAAAATATTGATTGTTATGATGTTAACAGCTTATTTGAGACCTAAAGAATGCCATTCACTAACATTTCAGTCCAAATTTGTGCGATTCATTAGCAAAAACGAGTGTCCGGAATTCGAAGCAAAAGTGTCCGGATTTCGAATCAGCTTTTATCAGTGTTCGGGATTCGAAGCACAACAAGTCATTTTTAAATTTTCAAATTCTGATGAATAATGCTTAGAAAAGACATATTTTAAATCCATTTTCTTAAAACTGACTGTTAATACTACATCCTGATGATATTTCTTCATTTCCAACTTATTACATGATTTTTTGTCAGCTATAACGAAAATGATATGCTGCTAAGTGTCCGGATTTCGAATCATGACGTTATTTGGTGATCTTAACAGCAAGCAAGGCAATCCATGGCAAATTAAAAGTAGCACAAAAAGCCTTCCCGAAAGCACTACGTGACCAGTGTTGACGGAAGTCCAGCGTACGGAGCTGGTCTTCCAGACGGTCTAGAGTACCTGAGATAACGGCTGTAGCCTGCTCCAATGGACCTGACAAACGCGCGCGCACTCGTCTGCCCAGCTAACTTCGATCTCGGCACTGTGTATGGCTTGTGTACTATCAAAGCAAAAATATTTTTCACAGAACTGCATGCAGTTTGACGACGGCCTTGCTCGCCTGCTTGCTGTGAGTTCTGGAATAGCGCGGTTGCGCGGCATGTTTATCCGAAAACATTCCAGGTAGCCGATATCTGTTGTTTAGCTGTCGAAGCAGCCACTTCAGCACGACCCTTTTTTGGCCCAAAGCTGCCAGCAGCACTTGGCACGTGAGAATTTGCGCCTTTCGAATTTCGTTACAGCCATAGATAACCCCGCGAGCCCTGGCCGAGGTGTCCATTATCGTTCACACCTGACCTGCTGGGCGCCAGGTTTCGAGGGCTTCTTTGTCGTGGGCACGCATTTGCAGCCTTCGGATATAAAAACAGTCGGCGGAAGGACAGACCTGCTAGTTATTGAACGGGATAGCCTGGTGGGACGTGGAAAATAATGCTTAGAAGGATAATCGGCTGAGGACGAAGACTAGTGAAGACTCCGATCAAGAAGACAGCCAAGAACAATGGAGAAGCGAGCAGTGGTGCAGGTGCTGGTGGTAGTGATTGTGGGGGTGTTGAGTTGGGTCGAGGCTCGACAGTACGGACTGGTGTGCCGAGTGAAGGACCCCTCTGTGGTGTCGGGATGTAACGTGTTCAAGGACTGTTTGTATGAGTTGTATCCGGTGGAGGTGGCTCAGAATTCCATGGATATTTTCGGAGGCCACAACCGACTGTTTTCGTTGTACGGTGGTCCAAGCTCGTGTGGATACTTTGGGAAGCTGATTGCTACCCCCAAGGGACAGCTAACGTTGATCGAAACGATCAAGAAGCAGTTGCTGAAGAGTGGTTTCCGCGGTTTCGAAATTCAGTGCGATGCTGTAATGGCAGAAGTTTCTCAGGTTGAAAAGTCGGCTGCAACAAGTGCAAGTAGTTTACTGAAGTGAGTGTGTTTCGATCTTTCAGTCAATCTACGCGAGCTTCCTGGATTTGTTGCGGACTCAGCTCGGTGGTGGATACATCATTGCCGTATCGCTCAAGCACATCCAGCTGGAGCAGTGTCTGGTCAACACACTGAATTCTGCCGTCGATTTGGTCATCATGCCAATGGACTGCACCCGGGATTGTAACATTCAGCAGTTGACGAACGTCCAGAATGCCATTGCTCACGGTTTGGATCGTCAAAAGATCGTGCTCGAAGTGGTTGTTCCAAGTGTGCTGGTAAGCTCGACTCGATCACGTTTACGAGTGCGACTAAAGTGTGACTGTCTTCTTGTCCCTAGCGTTGTCCGCTGAACACTGGAGCGAGCAATCTTTTCACGTTTATCCAGAAGGCAGGTCACGAGGTGTTGGTACAAGATCTGTTCGGAGCGAGCCTCCAGCTAGATCGAGATGACGTGATGAACGTGTGCGGAAGTGGTCGGTTCCCGCTGTTGCGACTACTGAACTTCCAGCTAAACGGAGGTAGTGCCGTGGGTGGGGGCAGCGGTATGATGACCAATGGAATGGGCGGTGGTAGTGGAATGATGGGTGGAAATGGTATGATGGGAGGTAGTGGAATGATGGGTAATGGAGTTGGAAGCGGCAGCGGTTCCGGTGGCTGTAGCTTCACCGGATTCGTCCGCGATACCCGTGACTGCTCGCGGTTCTACTCGTGCAACAACGGACAGTAGGTAGAAAATGCTTAATGTAGGACGAGATTTTATCGCATTTTGTTTCAGACAAAATCAGATGCAGTGCCCGCTTGGAAAGTCGTTTGATCTGTGCAGCAGCAGCTGTCAGCCGTTCTACCAGGTGAACTGTAACCAGACGTCGTGCACGCTGACCGGAGTCATCGACGGAGGTGGTAACAAGGTCCCGATTCCGATTCCATACCCGTTCCCGTTTCCTGGAGCTTGCGGTGGAGCAGGTGGTAACAATGGGGGAGGAAACAATGGTGGCAACAATGGGGGTAACAACGGTGGGAACATGGGAGGAAACAACGGTGGGAACATGGGAGGAAATGGCGGTGCTGGTATGAACGGTACGGATGGTATGGATGGTACGGGAACACCTGGTGCAAACGGCACAAACACCAACATAAACGCTACCACCGTCACCATGCTCAACCAGCAGACGTCCGAGCTGCTGAAGCTGCTGAACGCAACTGACCTCGAGCAAACGGTAGGAATCTTGAACAAGGCCCTGAAGGACGTCTACCCACCGCTGAAGGACGTCGTGGGCAATGTCAACGATTTGCTTTCGAATCTTCTGCTGGGTAACCAAGCCATGAACGACACCATGGGACAAATGGACGAGATGCGGAGAAAGCTGGGTCTGCTGGAGAGCTTGCTGGATGTGGTGTTGAACTTGCTCAAGAATCTGCTCGGTCTGGATCTGACTGGGCTGCTAGGCGGTGGAGGAGGTGGTGGGGCGGCCGACCCGTTGGCTCCCGTGACAGGGCTTTTAGGAGGAGCCACGGGTGGAGCACCGGCTGGTGGGGGACCTCTTGGAGGACTTTTAGGCTAATGTTTTGAGCTGAACCAGCTTGTTATCTACGCTGTACTTGTAATTATTCAAAATAAATTATGTTTAATCGAGCTTTGTGCTATCGGACATTTTGTTTTCGAAAGGTCCTAATAGTACGTGCCACGCACGTGCCTTATCACATGTCGCATGGCGCGAAGCCTATTTGGGGGGAACTTTCTATTTGGGGTTATAAAAAAGACAATATTTAAGTACACGTAGGTCATTCGTTCCGGTCAGTGGTTGAGAAGTGTTGACACGTGAGGGTACCAGTAGGCCTTGGATTTGCAATGCGTGATCGGCGGGCGGCTTCAGCGGTGGTGTTCTTGGCATGGACTGCTTGGATGCTACCGACCACGGTGGTTGGTAAGCAGATGGTGTGTCGTATCGACGATCCGTCCAAGGTACGAGACTGTCGAGCGCTGGCGGACTGCGCGTATCGGATCTACCCAATAGAATTGGCCCAGCAAGGTGCTGATCAAGGCAATAACGTTATTTGCGGAGGCCTGAACAACCTGGTCTCGATGTACGACGGAGCTGGAGCTTGCAGATACTTTGGTGACCTGATTAGTACGAATGCAGGTCGAACGGGTTTCGCTACCACTGTTCAGCAGCAACTGTCGAACGGGCAATTTCGGGGTGTAGACCTGCGGTGTGATCCGACAGTTAACGGAGTTAATCAGACTGCGTATAACGGGGCACTTAAAAAGTTGCGTCAATTTCTTGGTCGAGGATTCACAATATTCGCCAAGGTGGACAATCCAGATCTTGATCCAGTGGTTATCCAAACTTTGAACGAAGATATCGATATAATTTCTTGCCCTGGCGAGGAGGATGCAACTACGTTGAGAGCATACATTGCAAACGGAGGTATTCCCACTAGAGTAGTGATAGACGTTCTGGAGCCACCAGTTCTGGTAAGAAACTGCAAAAAGCACAAACAAATAAGTTACTGATGAATGATATTTCAGACTTGTCCCATCAATACGAGACCCGTCGATGTAGCTGGTAGGATTGTCCAGGAGAATAACTTGTTTGGAGCCACTATACAGGTAGACAGAGACGACGTGAACAACGACTGCGGCGAGGGTACATTTCCCAAGACTAGAAGATTGAAGGACTCTCTAGACGCCGATCCTAATGCTTGTGATTTTGACGGATTTGAGCCGGATCCAACTGATCGGTCGAGGTTCTACGGCTGCGGTGGTGGAAAGTGAGTTTCTGAATAATATGTGCATTCATGTACTTCTTAACCGAATACTTATTTGCAGACGCGAACTCCATCAGTGCCCGCCAGGTCAGCTGTTTGACGCTCTAAACGGCACGTGCATTCCCTTCATTCGGATGGAGTGTAACGAAACGACCTGTACAATTCTCAGTCCACTGGACGTAAACAACCAAACGGAGTTCATCCCGGTTCCAGTTTTCTTCCCACAAGAACCGACTACGACCGTACTTACGACGGTTCCTCCGACGACTACGACGCCAAGTAATTAAAACATCACTTGATTTATTTATATTGTATAACGAGCTAATCATTTACTAACACATCGAATTTAGTTCCAACTACTACAACGACGACTACGACAACCACGACACCAGCTCCAACAACTACAACGACCACAACGACTACAACGACTACGACAACTACGACGACGACACCAGCACCAACTACAACAGTTGCTTCAGTTGCTACCATGGGGTCTGGTTCCGATACCTCATCCGATACTGGTTTACCGACTGTTCCCGGATTACCTCCCGTAACAATACCACCGGTAACGATACCTCCGGTGCTACCACCATTAACGATACCACCGGTAACGATACCTCCGGTGCTACCTCCTGTCACTCTACCACCCGTGACGATACCTCCTGTGTTACCAGCGTTAACGCTACCCCCGGTAACACTACCACCCGTAACGATCCCTCCTGTGCTACCTCCGTTGACGTTACCACCCGTAACGCTACCACCGGTTTTACCCCCGATAGCTGGCCTGACCCTTCCTCCCATCTTACCAACTGTACCGAACTTGATTGCCACTATGCCTCCTGGCGGTGGTCACCCAACGGTACCGTACCATAGCGGCGGAGGTTATCCAACAATACCGTATGCGGTATCCGGCCATAAACCAGCAGGACATTACCTTCCGGTTGGGAAATAGTTTGCACTAAGACTGACAAAGACACTGTTGTGTAGTTTTAAGATTTCCGTTACGTGGGCAAATAAATGAAGATTGCTTAAATTTAAATAAATATTTATTTTATGAAATAAATCGCTATTGCATAAACTGTACTTTATTTTATATTTTCTATCACAGCCGCAAAAGTTTATACTGCGCTGCAACCGCTAACACTTGACTTTAGTGACGAAACTTTCGCAATGAAGTTGTTTCCATGTCCGCTCCGGACTCAGTAAAAGAAGTCAATGGAGGGGTGTCGAATTTATAGTATTTCCCCCCCTCAATCCTCCCTGAAGTTGAGACGATTATCTCGTCTCCAGGAGCCTCTCACGCCAACACCGGAAGCGACTGAGCAAATTTCACGAAATAAAACAAGCACGATATTTCAGGCGATACTACCCCGCAAAAAAACTCCCTCACTTTCCCAAGCATTTTCCCGATTTGGGAACACACAAACAATACCCATCAAAGATAACTGTGGCAACTTTTGGCCACAAAGTTTACGTGCAAAGTTTGACCGGTTATTGGAGAGTGGTGGTTGATGCCACAGAAAAGGGGACATCAAATTACGTTAAGATTTTTTAACATTTTAAATAGAAAACCATGAATTTCTGTTAAGAGCAGTTTCAGAAAATTTGGAAATGTTTTATTATAATATTTCCCAAAAAAACATAAAATAAGTTTGTTCTACTTATATTCAAGAATTGGTTTTCAATATGATAATACGTTAATACTGGATTAACTGAACAATGTTGTACCAAAAAATATGACAAAAAACACGTTTTTTACAAGTAATTGAAGAATGATGAAAAATATGTTCTACTTCTCAAATCATGTTTCTTACCAGGATTTAAAAAAAAATCTAAGTGAAGATAAGGATTTCTATTCGCAAGATCGGTAAATTTCCAAAGATTTATTTTTTAATCTATCGATCCGATCAATAGTTGCAGAGTTATTATGAGGTTAGAAAAAAGTTTGAAATCACTTTTAAAAATAAAATCATTTTTTATCCTGATTGGTTGAAATTTGCCGGAGCTACAGGTCGTCAAAATTGGGGTCTCAAAAAGGTCTTTTTTCGGTTGTAGCCGATTCCCGGTGGCAACAGTGGCCAAACCCGGTTTCCCAGGTCAGTTTCGGAAAGGGGACGTTCTAAGCTTTCATTTGTGACCATAAGAACCGGACTCGGTCAAAAACTGGATTTTTGAAGATTTTTTAAAGTTTGGGGTCGAAAAGGACCCCAATATCTTTAAAGTAACTTTTGTTATGGACACTCCCCTAGGGGTCGTTCGAGGTTTATTTGTTTTGTGAAATGTGTATTTATACTATAAATTTAATGACAAAAAAATTCAAGGCTCTAGCATATATATACCAAAAGTTATGGCAAATTTAATTTTCAAAAAGGCCGAAAAGGACCCCAATACCGTAGGAAGGTTAAAATATTTCTAAAATTGACTAAAACCAAGCAAATCATGTTGAATATGCAAGCTTCCTCTTAGTAAATATTTATTTGATAATATGGTTATTTTCAAAGTATAAATACTGAAAAAAATCACAAAATACCGTATTTTTTTAAAGAACTCAAATTTTTATAATTCGCAATATGGGTGTCAAACGACTCAAAATTTTACATGCATTTTCACTGTTTTTGAGTTTTTTGAATAAAATACTAAAATTTTCACAAAATACCGTATTTTCTCAAAAATACAAAAAAAATTATAATTCGTAACATGAGTATCAAACGATTCGAGATTTTGCATGTATTTTAACTGTTTTAGTGTTTTTAGAAAGAAATACTCAAATTTACACAAAATACCGTATTTTCTCGAAAATACTCAAATTTTTATAATTCGCAATATGGGTATCAAAAGTTTTTAAATTTTGCATGCATTTTAACTGTTTTAAAGTTTTTAGAAGAAAACACTCAAATTTTCACAAAATACCGATTTTTTTTCGAAAATGCTAAAATTATTATAATTCGCAATATGGGTATCGGAATATTCCAAAGTTTGCATGCATTTTCACTGTTTTAGAGTTTTTTAAATGAAATACTCAAAAAAACTCTAAAACAGCTAAAATACATGAAACATTTCGAATCGTTTGATAACCATATTGCGAGTCATCAAAATTTTGAGTATTTTTGAGAATAAACGGTATTTTGTGAAAATTTTAGCATTTCATTCAAAAAACTCTAAAACAGTTAAAATACATTCGAAATTTTGCTTCGTTTGATACCCATATTGCAAATCATGAAAATTTGAGTACATTAAAAAAAAATACGGTATTTTGGGAAAATTTTAGTATTTCATTCAAAAAACTCTAAAAAAGTTTAAAAAACATGCAAAATTTTGAATCGTTTGATACCCATTTTGCAAATCATAAAAATTTTAGTACCCTCAAAAAAAAAAAATATATACGGTGTTTTGTGATTGTTTTTAGTATTTATACTTTGAAACTTAACATATTATCAAAAAAATATTTGCTTTAATAATACTACTAATATTTAGCTTGAAAATTCAACATAATTTGGTTGGTTTTAGTATATTTTAGAAATATATTAAATATAAAGTATCGTCCAAAAATCAAAAAACCATCCACAAAGTATCGTCCGTTATCGTCGAAAAAATTATCGCCGATAGAATTATCGGAATAACGATAATGATAGATTATCGTTATCGTCACGACGATAGCGATAGAACTATCGTTATCGTTATCGAACCTCGATAATTTTATCGTTAACAACCTTGTTTAGAATACTTTTTCGAGAAATATTGCGTTTAATTGTTGTTGTTGATTTTTTATGGCAACTTTAACCCTATGTTACGTTTGATTAATACAGGAAAAATACTTATTTCTTTGAATTTTTTGTATGAAATTTTGGTTGTAATGGATAGCTGACATCTAGAGTAAATTTTCAAAACAACCTATGACTAATGGGTTTCATATGCAGATAGGACCTTTGAAAATTTTATCTAGACATCATTCCGATTCCAAAACATTCTATTTGTTTGAAGTTTGGATGATTTTTCATAGAGTTATAAGGCTAGTTTTAATAAATTTATTTTAATGGATTATCGTTGTTTTTGGCCAATAACATAATCGTTATCTTTAACCATTGAAAACAAATCCACGTAATACTTTTTACTTTATGCCCGCCCGAGTGGATCAATCGGACCGCGCGCTAGACTCACAATCCAGAGGTTGCTTGTTCGAATCCCGCGACGAGCGCTCTAAAAATTCCAAGTGTAAATATGGGTATCCGGCGCCGTCGCTTCGTGCCGTACTCAAACACTTAGGAGCCCAGGGTGGCGAAGTCCTTGTAACTAGCAATAGTGGCCGACCGCTATAAAGTCAACTTCGTATTTTTTATGATTCCAGCAATATTGCCTTCAAAAATCTCTTCCTGATCTCTTTGTTTATGTCACAATTTTCCTTTAGAAAACCCAACACTCAAGCTGTTTCTTTGCCACCCACCACCGTCAATCCGTTGACAATGTAAACTCTTTGGAGGAAAATTCACCCGCTCCCTACGACGGGGAGCTGGCTTCCACTAAGCTAAGACTAATGGTGGAGCGTTTCTGTAAAGTTTTTCCCCACGGGACAGCTCCGAGTTTTCTTGGGACCCCAGGAGAAAGGAAATTTTTCACCATTTTGCAAACTCTTAAGCTTTACGGAGAAAGTTTTCCGATTGCCGATGGCGGCCCAGAAGCTTCTGAGAGTGATAAAGGATAGCGGAGGAAGGCTGGAAAATTTATCGGTACTTGGTGGTGATGGTGGTGTGGTTTTGGTTTGAGGAAGCTTGTTACAACAGAAGAACCACGCCGAGTGCTGACTAACCAAACCGCTGATATGTGGCAAGCTGGCATAGATCAAAGAACAGTTTTCCTTCGACGACTGCATCCGCGATGGGGAAAGTTGGCGGACTTTTGCTGCACCATTATATTGGATTTGTTGTTGCTGCTGTTGCATGTTTCAGAAGTTCAATATGCCGGGCTGGGAAGGATGCAATCGGATGCCGCGGTGAAGGCTTTGATGTGTTCTGTGCAGAAAATGTTGTTATTGGACGCAAAGTTTTGATGGGAAATGAAAACTTTCGCCGGGTCTTGGTTGGAAATGTTCTTCTGTAGCAACAACATTTCAATAAGTATTTACAATTTCTTTCTCGAATTAAAATTGAACCGATTTGATCCAAAGCTATGAAGAAACTAAATACAGAACTTGGCACTTTTCCAAATAAGCATTTGTATCACCGAGTGCAAGGTCACATCATCTCTTCGCGTGTGACCAAAAGACCACGAGAAGAGTACATGATCTATCACCGGAGTGGCTGAACAGTGAGACGTGCACGTGGTTCAATTTTATCACACAATAATACAGTATAAAATCGAGCAAATACCAATCCATAGCATCATAAGTCGAAATCATCAAGCCATAGAATGACCACTTGGAAGCTGCTTCTGGTTTTGGGTTTAGCCGTTGGCGCAACACGATGTTCGGACCTGGAGATTCACGACGAGGAGCGTAAGCATTATATGAGGTTATGTTAGGGAATAAGGAAGTAACCTTACGAGTATTACAGCTGACATCGTGTGCATGGTGAACATCTATCCGGATATCAGTGATGCAATTCTGAACAAGCTTGAAGTCTGTGATTTTATCATCGTAAGCTACGACGGCTTGTGCGATTTTGCGAGACATCTGAAGAACTATTCCGACGCCAAACGAGTCGCTTTGATCCGTGGTAGAGCACCGCATGCGAAAATTCTGCGCAAGGTTGAGGTAAAGTTCGATGAGACCTTTGACCCCAACCATGCGGTTCAGAACGTTGAGGGTAGTTTGGCGGCGGGACTCTTCGATGGAGTGGAGTTGGCTTTCGATTCGGCACATCTGGATCAACATGAACAGGTATGAATTGAGCGAGTTCTTAAATTGTGAAAATGTTCCCAACTGGATTTTACGTATTACAGATCAAATATGCTCAATTTCTCAAGCTGCTGAAACGCCACCTCGACGATCACGTGCTGATCTCGAACTCTTTCGTTTGCCAACACCATCTTCCGGCTTTTTTGCTCAACGCGATGAGCGAAGTACTGGACTACGTCATATTGGTACCATCATCCCAGAATGCTTCCGCCGAGGGAAATGCTCTGGCACCTCGAGTGTACTCCGACTCGGTTGCCAACTGCCTTCTGAACGCAAATTTCCCCCGAAATAAGATTGTGCTTGGACTCCCAACCGGTGGACTGCTGGTGGATTCATCGGCAGAGCGAGAATCTCCTTCGAACTTTATACCATACGGAAATGTATTGAAAATCATATATTGCTACATGAAGGATTCTTCTAACCACGATTCCTTCTTTCAAGGTTTGCGAGCTACAGAACGAGCAGCAACGGCACTGTGAAGAGCAGCAATACCAGAACTGTTCCTTGTTTGAAGACGGTGTTAAGCTTGTATACGACGATCCAAATTCGGCTGGTGGACGTGCCTTACAGGTCGTTGGTTGCAAACTGAGAGGTATATCCATTGCGCTGAGCTACGATGATCCAGCTGGAATATGCGTGGGATCAAGCTTTCCACTGTTGGGCGCTGTTCAGAACGTGTTCGAGCATCGTTCCGGTGTTTCAGGATTCCGAGGATGCCCCTGTGGAACGGATGAATCCGAAGAGGAAGAGTAAGATCCGCTTGAGGTATTTTTTTACCATTTCATAAAAATATCACATATTACAGGCATGAAACCGATTCTCCATGCCACTCAAGCGAGCACCACCAGTCGGATAGTCATGAAGCAGATGATTGCTGTTGCAACAGTGAAAAGCCTTGCGATGGATGTAAACTGCTGAATCGTCTTCAAGGAGCAGTGAAAACTTCCGAACACGTCGCTGGTATTTCGAAAAGTGTCGCAGACAAGGTCTTGGAATCACTAGATAGAGTTGTTGAGCTTGTATCTTACACCATGGGCCAACGTCCAGAGTTGCCTGAATCTCCTCAGCCAGCTCCGTCTCCTGTTCCTTCATCGCTATTGGGATCGTTGCTTCCACTGGGTTTAGGCGCATTAAACCCTCAGCTTCCACTTGCACCTAGCCCTCTGAATGTTCCTGCTGTTGCTGCTCCGACGAGTATATTGAGTCCTCTTAGTCCTTCTACAACAGGCTTGATACCTCTGGTACTGAGTGCCCTAAACCAAACCCTTCAGCAAGTTTTAGGCTCTCTATCAACGCCATCCCTTCTAGGATCGGGATTAGGTTCTTTAAATCTTCCTACGTCATCAGCACCAGTTCCAACATCCTTAGCAAACACTATCCTATCTTCCGTAGCGGGATCTCTTGCCAATCCTGCACTAGCGGGTTCAGTTGCAAAACCAGGCCTGGTACCTCTCGTGTTAGGCGCATTAAACAAAACCCTGACTCAAGTTTTGAGCTCGCTATCTGGCACAAGCTCGCCATCCCTGTTAGGCGCTGTGAAATCTCCTGTGCCTTCAGCACCAGTTCCAACATCCTTAGCAAACTCTATCGTATCTTCCGTAGCGGGATCTCTAACTAATCCAACTCTACTGGGTTCAGCAGCTGCTCCATCAATCGTTCCTACTGTTCTTGCAAATCCGTCAAGTATATTAAGCCCCATTTCTACTTTAACTAGCACTTCCGATCAATTAGGCCTTGTACCTATAGTATTGGGTGCCCTGAATAATACACTAAACCAAGTACTAGGCTCGCTAACTGCTACAAGTTCGCCATCCCTGATAGGCTCTGCCTTAGGCTCTTTAGCTCCTTCTACTCTCTTAGGTCCTTTAGCTCCTTCTGCCCCATCATCACCAGTTCCTATACCCGTAGTAGGCTCACTTGCCTCCACCCTCCTAGGCCCTCGAACTAATACTGCACTAACCGGTTCGGCTGTTGCTCCAGCCGGTGTTCCTTCTGCAAGTTCTGTTCTAGGCTCCAATCCGATAGTTCCTCTTACACTGCCAAACCCTACATCAATCGGTAGGCTTCCAAATTTCCTTCTATTGCGTAAGAGGAGCACCAATCTGCATGAAGATAATGTTAGTCTAAAGCACAACAAACAAGCTGTTGATGAACATCACTCAGCAAAAGGAGTTAAAAGAGAGAAGGGATCGCGTAGTTCCGTTGGCGCAAAATCCAAGAACTGAATGGCAACGTTATAAGCTGAAATCATCCGTCATCATAAAATAAATGCAGTAAATTAACTGATTAAATTAACGCTGTACGGAGAAAGTAACGGTACATTGATGTTAATGATTATGAATAAACGTATTAATAAAGCACATTTTAAAGCAAAACTTTGAAATTTCATTTGGGGATGACAATTACTTTCAATTATACTCGAATAAATTCCTAAACCTTTATATGTATCTTCTCACCAAGAGAGTCCCCCAGCACATTGGTATGTGGTTGTAAAAAAGCACTATATAAATAAACAATTGAAATACGTATGAGTAAAAATGCTGGCCCTACGGTTCAAATTTCAAATAGGATTTTAGATTTTTTGAGTAACTAAGTAATTTTTTATCCAATTTCCCATGAAGCGTATTGGGGCCGCATTAACAAAGCGGATTCAGAGGCTTTTTCTTAACTTAATGTTAACCTGTTAAGGTTTATGCTCACATTCCATAGGTCACCTTCCCTAAGGTGTCGTGATAAGGTCCAGAAGGTTGTGTTGGTCCGAGCCGGGATTCGAACCCCGATCTACCGCTTACGAAGCGGAAGCTATACCTTTAAGCTACGTGGCTCGGTCAGCTTTTTGAGTACATAAGTTAATTTTGCTGTTATTTCAATTTCAGAGCCCAGATTAATGTGATAACTTTGGAATCATTGACAAACGTTCCAAAGTTTTTGAAATAACGTTATCTGAATATTGGTCGCTTCGTCGTTAAGGGATCGTGCATAAAACACGTGGCAGTCAAATTTCAAAATTTCAACTTTGGTATTAAGCGTTGTTTTTCGCCAGACCACCCCTCCCCCGTCAAAAGGCCAGGTGGTTTATGAATGAGCCCTAACACATGTAAAACTCAATTTTCCCTGTTGGTTTGTCTTTTTTTTTTATTTGGAGCACCCATAAACTCGGAACACTTAAGTGGTAATTCGTCATGCAGTGATGCAATAATTTCTTCAAAAAAAGTTTGAAATGCAATTTTAAAATTTCCTACCGGTAGATACATCATTCGAAAGATCTCAACAAAAGCTTTCAAATGAAAGTAAATGTTGAATTATCGATTTTCTATGATTTTTAAACATTGATTAATCTGTAAACTGTTCCGAATATGAGCAATGAATGTAAATAACTCTCTTTTTATTTAAAAAAAAATCATTTTTAGGTAGTTGTAACTCGAAAACATCTTAGCAAATCAATTATATTTTTTTTATTTAAAAATTTGATTTAACTTTTGAAAATAAGAACAAAATTTGTTTTAGCTGGTTTTTGATACCGTTAACCGGTGACTTTGACTTTGAGATTTATCCACAAAATGAAGAGAATGAATTAAATACGTACAGAATTGTATAAAATCATACTGACCGTGATAGATGCATTGTTCAAAGTACTTAAGGGACCATCCATAAACCACGTGGACACTTTTTTGAAATTTCAGACGCCCTCCCCCCCTTCCTACCACGTGGACAATTTCCATACAAAACATTTTTTTTGTATGGAGCGTGGGCAATCGCTGCACCGTCTGACATGGGGCGTCGTAATTTTCATTTAGCCGTCATAGCATACTAAGGACAATGCGTACATTTGAAGGGTGAATCACATACGTGGAACTCCGTACAAATTCTCTCTCAAAAAGTAGGTCGAGAAAGATTTGGCTAGTGGTATAATAAGGATTTTGTCATCGACATTGTCATGGCATCCTTTGACCAAAGAAATTTCACTATACCAGATAGACAGAAACCAAACGTAAACAATCAAGCTCTGCTTACGGATGCAAAAAATGTAGCAGCTGAGAAGTATTTTCAACTAAAGCATTTCAGCACTTAATATTACTGAAATCTTACTTTAAAAGCTTCCTTTAAGTCACATAGGAAAAGTTGCTGACCCCGTCAAGCTGCTTGAAGAAACACGACTGTTAAGTTAAGGTTCATGTCCAATGACCAATCACCAAAAACATTAGCAGCAACTCCACAAACTTCGTTAGATTTATACTTGCGTGAAACCAATATGGAAAACTTAAAAGTAGGTTTAATAAACTTAAATGATTTAAACGACATTATATCTAAAGAAATTTAAGGATTATTCCATATCCAACCATTTTTTTATTTTGACAATCGTTTTGATTGACTGTCCTAGTTTCAGCCATGGATTACTTTGATTGTGTTTTGACAGGTTTATACCAGAGTTTCACCGGGCAGCAATATACGAGGGGTAAAGATTTTGAAATCTTAATGTTTTACACAGTTTTGAAACCCCTCGATCCCATCTGGCAGAAAATCTTGTCTAATTGTTGCAGCTCTCCACCGCTAGAGGCAGGACCGTACGATTCTCTCTTTTTGAAATTAAGTTCCACCTATGTGGGTGAATCGTTGATTCTGGAGACACCGGACGTCGATCCAATGCGCACCTTGGGGACAGAATGGACAACCCTAATTTGTTCATTGGACCATCCCCTACACACCTGTCTTTATTCCGAGTGAATCCATGTTGTCCCCAGACCTGTAGGAACGATTGAACAAAAAGCATAAAAATCCCATAGTAATTTCCATGTAAACTTTGAACCGCTGGGGACAGGCCAATTCTCAACCAAATGGGCTGATATTAGGCATGAGAGTGCCTATGGGTATCCTCTACTAGGGGAACCTCGGTTTGCCTGATTCTGAGAACTTTTTTGTTTGGATGAAACACCCTAATGTATACATTGAGAATTGATAGAAGTCAAATTCAATACTGGTTGAATGTTGATATGAGGTTTTGGGACCAAATCAAGACTGGCCAATATTTTATTACATTATTTCGATTTAATACTTAAGGGGACGTCCATTAGGCGTCATCCATAAAGTACGTCACGTTCTGAGGGAAGAGGGGGGTTTTGAGCAATCGTGACATTGCGTGTTAAAAGCATAGGGAAATCGTGACAAAGGGGGGTGGAGCAAATTTTGGCTGATTTTAATGTGACGTACTTAATGGATGACACCTTATCCACATCCACGTAGACACTTTTTTGAAAATTCTAGACCCACCCACCTCCCTTGCGGACAATTGTTCATGCAAAAAATGTGTTTATGGAGCGTAGACAATCGCTAAGGGAGCGTTCTTTTATTACGTAGTGTAAAAAATCGGATTTTAGACACCCTCCCCCACCCCTTCCTAACAAAATTTCCATACAAATTTTAAAATTTTGTATGGAGCGTAACACGGCCTCCGACCCCTCCTCCCCCTTCCAACTGCGTTACGTAATAAAAGAACGCTCCCTAATACCCTCCCCCCTTAAAGTATCCACGTGGACAATGCATTAAGGGATCCGCTCAGCTGTCAAAATAGCTGGCACAAAAAATATAGCCTGCTTTGATCGAGCATACATCATTGGGAAGGAAAAGTAGTGATTTTTTATTGCTATTTTTTCGGCCAAATGATGTTTGTGGTTTAAAGTCGTAGAGAATAGGAAAAACAATAAATTTTGTAGGGGCCACATTTTTATTGTACTTTTTAACAGTTTCTACAGAGCAGACCTTAAATTAGTCATTTTAAATTGAAAAAATGAACAAAAACAGAAAATCGTGTCTACAGCAAAATCACCTCAATGGCGTATACATCATATCGCCGTAAAACGGCAGACAGTACTTCCTGCTTCCGCAAGTCTCGAGGCCAGTCTATCATCTCGTCGTGTGATTCAAAGACCGTGATAAAACAACAGCGTGCATGGTTTATCACGGGACATGACCCTCAAGCAGCTAGATTCTGTGTTATCGAACCAATAATGTGGTATAAATTCGAACAGGGTTCAATTCCAAGCATCATTAGACTCAATCACTTTGTAGTTGAATGGAATCGTGGAAGCTGTTTCTCGTGCTGAGTTTAACCGTTGGCGCTGTGGCATGTCTGGATCTTGAAGATTCTGCTCCGAGGCGTATGTCCCTTCTGTTTGAGTTTGTTTAAGATAAATTAAAGTTTGTGAAAATTACAGCTTTGATTGTGTGCCACGTGAGTATCTACCCAGATATCAGTGATGCAATAAAGGAAAAACTAGACGATTGTGATCACGTCATCGTTAGTTACGATGGTTTGTGCGATTTGGCGAAGTATTTTGTGAACTTTTCCGATACCATTCGGATTGGGTTAATTCGTAGTAGAGCTACGCATGCCAACATTCTCCGCCAGGTTGAGGTAAAGTTCGATGAGAACTTTGACCCAATCCTGGCGGTTCAAAACGTCCAAGCCAGTTTGGCGGGAGGACTCTTCGATGGCGTTGAGCTGGTTTCGGATTTGGTGCATCTGGATCAACAAGGACAGGTATGGTTTATGAAGATAGTTCTTAGGTATTGGATGCTTCCTTAATGTATATTTTTTTTTATAGATTAAATACGCGAAATTTCTCAAAATACTCAAACAAAACCTGGATGACCACGTGTTGATCTCGAACTCATTCGTCTGCAATCAACAACTCCATGCGTATCTACTAAATGCAATGAGTGAAGTTCTAGACTACGTCATACTGCTACCATCATCCCAGAATGCTTCCATTGAAGTGAGTGCTTTTGAACCCCGCGTGTACTCTGGTCCGGTGGCCAACTGCCTTTTGGGTGCAAATTTCCCTCGTAATAAGATCGTTCTCGGACTCCCAACCGGTGGTAAGCTGGTAGATTCATCGGTGGACCGAGAAACTCCTTCGAACTTGATACCGTATGGAAATGTATGAAGCTCGTGTTTTGCTTCCCATATGAACTCTCTAATGACGATTTCATCTTTCAAGGTCTGTGAGCTCCAAGAAGAGCAGCAGCAACACTGCGAAGAGCAGCAAAATCAAGATTGTTCATTGTTCGAGGACGGTGTAAAGCTCATCTACGACGATTCCAACTCAGCTGGAAGAAGAGCTTTGCAGTGCGTTGGATGTAAACTGAAGGGAGTCTCTATTGCGCTGAGCTACGACGATCCAGCTGGAATATGTGTGGGGTCACGCTTTCCACTGCTGAGTGCAGTACAGAACGTGTTCGAGTATCGTTCCGGAGTGTTGGGCTTCAACGGGTGTCCATCTGATTCTGAAGAATCTGATGTTGGTTCAAATCCAGAGTAAGATCCGCAAGATTGATATTGTTCTGTGTTGTATTAAAATGTTTTATTTTTTAGGATTCAGTTCGACATTTCTTCTCATTCAATTGAGAACTATCATTTAGATAGTGAAAAGGAAGGTGATTGCAGTTGTGTTCAGGGGGCTCTATGTAACGGATGCACCCTGCGAAAACGTCTGCAACAAACACTTAAAAGTTCCGAGAATGTTGCCAGCTTATCAAAGGACGTTACAGAAAAGGTGTTGGGATCATTAGATAGGGTCGTAACACTTGTTTCCTTAATGATGCAATACAGGTCTATGCATCCTCATGTTACTCGGATATCACCCTTACTAGAGCATGTCGGGCCTCCCGTTATGCAACCAGATGAGCGCCCATCATTACCACCTTCTTCAAATGCAGGCTTGTCAGAAGAAGTTTACCCAAGTTTACGATCTGGTTCAGATCAGATACAAACTGCTGAAACAAATCCAGACACACAACCTGGCCCTTCTGTTGAAGTTGAACCAGTTCAGACATCTGGCGTTGATGCAATACTAACTGATGAAGTTGGGCAAAATTCACCATCTGGGTCAGATCAGGTGGAAACTGTTGAAGTTGATCCAATACCGCCACCTGACCCGGTTGGTGAAGTTGACCCAGCTCAGACATCTGGCGTAGATACAATATCAACTGAAGAAATTGGGCAAAATTTACCATCTGGGTCAGATCAGGTGGAAACTGTTGAAGTCGACCCAGTTCCGAAATCTGGCGTTGATGCAATACTAACTGATGAAGTTGGGCAAAATTCACCATCTGGGTCAGATCAGGTGGAAACTGTTGAAGTTGATCCAATACCGCCACCTGACCCGGTTGGTGAAGTTGACCCAGTTCAGACATCTGGCGCAGATACAATATTATCTGATGAAGTTGGGCAAAATTTACCATCTGGGTCAGATCAGGTTGAAACTGTTGAAGTTGAACCAGTACCGCAACCTGACCCGGCTGGTGAAGTTGACCCAGTTCAGACATCTGGCGTAGATAAAATATCAACGGAAGAAGCTGGGCAAAATTTACCATCTGGGTCAGATCAGGTGGAAACTGTTGAAGTCGACCCAGTTCAGAAATCTGACGTAGATACAATACTAACTGATGAAGTTGAGCTAAATTTACCATCTGGGTCAAACCAGGTGCAAATTGATGAAGACCCGCAACCTGGACAAGCTTCAGATCTAACGAATGAAAATCACGATTTACCATCTGGGCCAGATTCTGAGCTGGCTCTG
Source organism: Culex pipiens pallens (assembly GCF_016801865.2). Taxonomy (NCBI): domain Eukaryota; kingdom Metazoa; phylum Arthropoda; class Insecta; order Diptera; family Culicidae; genus Culex; species Culex pipiens. Next base: position 204,735,541 of record NC_068938.1, read on the forward strand.
GCACAAACTGCTCAAGAAAATCTAAATGAACAAACCGAGCCACCCCCTGGGGATCAAGCTGGTGATGATTCCGGTCCGGATTCTCAACACACTGATCATGGAAATCAAATTACACCATCAGGACCAGATACAGAACCAATTGGAGTAGAAAATCCTTCAATACCAACCGACCTAGATGAAGGTCAGGAAGATTCCGTAATAACTGTCGAGGAAATAAAAAGTTCACGATCTTTTCCGGAATATAGTGAAGTAGATTATGATTCACCACAGAAGTGAGGACAGATTGTTCGTTAACAGGATCGATTTTCGTTTAATTCATTACCAATTGGACCGGATTAAGTACTATTTATAACAAACTGTTTCAATATAATCGTTAGGAAACTAAATAAAATGTTACAAAAATAAACGCAAAGTAAACTGCATTACTATCTTAGTTTTAAGGTTGGATTTATCTATAATACTTATATGCTCGGGTATTGCTCGGGTAGTCAATTTCTTAACCCTATTTTTTCCTGAAATTTTTCTTACTTTTGGTACAATTGATCAAATCGGACGAATTGATTCCTAGAATTTATTTGAAAGGTTCTTTAAACATAGAAAATCCCAAAGCATATCGGACCTTTTGAAAAAAAAAAAATTAAAAAAATATCTAAATTTGTATATGTACCAGTATTTTATCTTAGTAGCCACGTACAAATTTCCGACGTTATTCACCCATCCGTCAAAACATAAATTAAATTACCCGTTCCATTGTAATTAATCGAATCGAATAAATTGCTTCCCCGCGGTTTGTGACAAAATTGGCGCCTCGCCAATTGTACAAAGAACAAAAAAGCCCCATTTACCAACCTCCCTCCACTGCTTCCGGGTCGGTGTCCAATGTCCAGCTGTTTCCGATCGTGGTCATGTTCCGCATCGCGCCGGAACGTGCTGAAGCCGCTAGATCAGCACCAATTAACTCTGACCGCTGCTGCTGGCTCCGTCGGTGTCACCGGGGGACCACCACCCCCACCCGGTCACTTTACGTTCCGTCGGCAGTTCGAGACACGATTAAACAATTCGTGGCGGACGGCTCTATTCATCAAGTGGTACGCCGTGCTGATCAACGTGGTCGAAGCGGTAAGCCACTCGGACTGTCTCCTATCGCTATCTCGTTCTATCTCACTCGCGTTTCCCGATGGACCCCCGTTCAGAGCGTTCCATCATCGTTTCTGCCGGGCGCCGGGCTTGACACGTGACATCATGGACTTTTATGTAGAGTGGGGGGCGCACAGTAGATTTATTGTTTTTTTTAACAGTTTACAATATCATAAAATAAATAAATACATAAAAAAATATTAAAAAAAAGTTCTTTTCTGTTTTAAAGAATTTTTACCCATATAACAAAAAAAAATTGAACGATAAAAATGGTATTTTGTAAAAACTTGAGTACTTAATCAATGTTAAATTACTCAAATTTAGTGAACATTTAATCCAAATTTTGCGTCATTGAATACCAATATTAAAATCGATATTATCCATATTTAGTTTATAAAAATCGTAATTATTTAAAATAACAATAGTTTGTCATTATGTCTAACACTTCGGTTCAGAATGTTGCCCACACTAATGGGCTACATCCTGTAAACCATATAAAAACAAATTGGCGTGCATTAGGCAGACAAAACAAAAAGGATTTTAGGGGTTTCCTTAGTTCAATTTCTTAGGCAAAATTAAGTATCAAATTAGTAAGTAAGTAATCGGTTAAGGTTTAAAGATCGCTCTAAATCGTTAAATCAGGGAAAAAAATTAAATGTGTAAAAAGAAATCTTCTTTCAATTGTTTATAACTTTTCAGGATCAACTCTGATCGCTTTGCATTCTTTGACACAATTGCATAATGTTAAATTTCACATTAGATTCTCATAAATTTCGACACAATTAACACCACCACCTTGAAATTTTAGCTTTTTTCCTGCATTTTTCCCATACAAACTTCAACTCTCAAGAGTGATCCTTACACCTTAACCGATTTGGCTCAAAATTGGCACAGATGCCTAATTTTGCCTAAGGAATGAAAAAATGCAGCTAAAAACCTGTTGTTTAAATCAAAACAATTTTTTTTGTTTAAAATTGTATTTGCCTATTATATGAGCACCTATGTCCAAAACCAAGATTGTTTATTTTTTGCTTTTTGGTTTGACAGTCTTGGTCTGACAGATCTATCATGGATTTTGGTCTGGACATGACGAGGGATAGGACACAGCAACCTCTTGAATTTTCCAAAATATTGATTTTTCGTTGTCACCCAATAGTGATATTCAATTCCAAATTTCGCGTTATTTTAAATTGTCAAAAAATGCATTTTTTTAAATGCGAAATTTTGTGAATACTTTAGTTTCAATCAAATTTAAGATTTGGTCTAATCTGGTGAAATCGTTCAAAGTTTTGGACTGTTGGTTACCTGTTTATTCTGCAAATATTTTTCAAAGTTTATATTGCTTCCCCTTCAAAATTGGACCGAAAACCCAAGAGGATTTTTTTTTAAATTTAAAATTTGAATGGAAATAGAAGCCTTAATTATTAAAAACGATCTAAAATGCATTTTTCTGCATTGGTCTACTTTTTTTCACCAAAAATAATTGAATCAAGAGAAATACTTTTCGAAATAAGGGCTGAAATAGTAGTTTATGCAACAAGTTGCAAAAAGAGGGTTTTTTCAGCACGAGTCGTGCTCGGTAAACCTCGTTGGATAAATACGAAGAGTGCTGAAAAAATCAAGTTTTGGAACGAGTTCCATACAACATTTTTTGCAATTCCGAAAAACACCCATTGAATGAAATTTTAAGTCAAATTTGCATGTATTTTGTCAATAAATCGTTTAAATAAAAAAAATGTTGAAAAGTGTTACTTTTCGAAACAAGTGCTGAAAAGTTCAACTTTTCAGCACCCATTTCAGTGCTAAAAAGTAGAACTTTTCAGCATTTATTTTGAAAAGTGTTGGTATTCGATTCTGTTATTTTTGGCACAGAAAAGTAGGCTATTTCGTCGTTCAAGAATGACAGGAAAAGTAAGTAGTTTCACGACGGAATTGCAAAAAGTTTACTAAAGTTTGCTTTTCAGCACTCAAACAGGTGCTATAAAGTTTAACTTTTCAGTACTTGTATTTAAAAGCATTATTATTCAGTATCGTGTTGATTTCACTGGTGAAATTACTAAACAGATGGACGTTAGACTTGAAATCCAATTAAAAGGGTGTTTTCGGAACTGCAAAAAAAATGTATGCAGCTCGTTACAAAACTTTTTTTTCACCCTTTTCTTTTTTTATCTAACTTGGTAAACCTAGTTAAATAAATGTACTAATCGTGCTGAACAAAACCTCTTTTTGCAACTTGTACTACCATTTCAGCATCCATTTGAATACTGAAAAGTTCATCTTTTCACCACTTGTTTCGAAAAGTAATGCTTTTCGGTACTGTTTTGGAGTTAGCACTTAGCTTGATGGCAAATAACGTCCAACTTGACTCTTTTATCTTACTTGGTAAACCCTGATGAACTTGCTTTTTTTTGGTTTTGTCGAATGAGCCAAATACAATTTTTAGCCAAAGATCAAAAAAAGACGTGAAACATTAGTTTGAAAAAAAAAAGATGAATCCTCAGATATTTCTGATGCTTTTTTCTTAAACATTTTGAAGTTCGAAAAAAAATACTTTTAGAAACGTTAAATGACGACAAATTTAAAGGAAAGGTTAAGGCGTAGCTTTGGTTCAAATAATAAAATATATTCGAAAACATTAAGCTGAATCACATTGCAAATATCACCCACTGTCCACATAGTCCAATTATCGAAGCATTTTTTTTTTTGTTAAATTCTCCCCATTCTCCCTCCTAATCCCCATCCCGGCTCGCATTAATTCTCCATCACTTTTGCGCATCAGCAGTGTTTCGCTATCTACGAAATTGGAAAGCAAAAGCGACACCGCCGGCGGCCTGCGGAAGGACGCTTTCCCGATAGTGCCGTCCGACGGAATCTGCACTTGGCGATGGCAACACTGATGCTGCTGTCCAGTGGGGCGGCCATTGTGGGACTGCTCGCGGTAAGCTGGCCATTTCGTACACTTTATGGAGAGGTCGATTTTCGGATTAAGTCCATCTAGTGCTGAGCCGCGCAGACCTATCAGACATGACACTTTGGGAAATTCATTTTTTCATATCTTTTAAGTCTGTGGCCATATGTGGACAATTATTTTTAACAAAATTTTGACAAAATTTCCATCCACAGCAAAATACCACCCTGCTCCTTCCGTACTACTTCCTCCACGTGGCCACCCTGGTACTGGAGCTAAACTATGTGGTCATTCGGGTTGCCACGGCCGTCAGCTGGACCGGGGGTGGCGGAAAATCCGGCAATCATCGTCGCCATACTTCAACCGTGCGCACGCTGGCAACACTGGCCTACATCACGTTCAATTTGCTGATAATGATCGGAGCGGAATTTGGCACCACCGGAGGAGGAAGAGGAGAAGGCCTGCTGTGGCGTGCAGAGTACCCACCGTTTTGGCATCGGTTCTCGACGATGATGGCCTGAGCGTGTCCGTCCATGCCATGTGATGTGCTTTTGCCAGATGGGGACTCACGTGACTTGGTCCGGCGTTGAGTGGATTTGGTGGCAAATTGGGTAACCCTATGGGTGCTGTCGGTGCTATGATCAAATTTTAGAGTGAAATGGGTAAATTATTTTGTGAATTATGGTAATGTGTTATGTGAATTGCATAATGGATCAGTTTTGTGGTAGTAATGAAGGTGTATATATTTTTTTCAGTTTAGGATGATGTTGGTATATTATCGCAAAAAAATAAGAGTTCTAAAAAGTTCACTGAAGCACTGAAAAATGTTTGAATTTACTAAATCGATGCCTCTTTTCTCTCTTGTACTAAGCTTGCTGGTTTTCCTATCTAGTTAGCATAAGAGAGCATAAAGGCATCGAAATACATGGATTCTAACATAAAGTCGTGAAATAAGCTTCTTTCGCTGATAGATCCTATTCAAAGAGTGTTTGTCGGAATAGCAAAAAATGTTGCATGGAATTAGTAGCAAAACTCGATTATTCAACATCCGTCGTATTTATCCAACTCTGTAAGCCTAGTTGGATTTATAAATGTTTGGAAGTATTTAGTTTTTCTAATTTATTTTATTTTTCAACATTGTTCTTAATTTGAGAGCCAAAGCAAGTTATCATTGCTAACAATGCACAGTGGTTCAAATCGTAAAATTAAGAAAAGAAAAAAAATATATTCTCAAGATTTTTCGAAAAAAGTGAAGTTTTGGGGCTTTGGTGTGTCTTCAGAACAGTTGTTGCATCTGGGAAGGGACAACTTATGGCAAAGTTGAAAATAAGGGTGGATCACGATCAGGGTGTATTATAAACTCCTCTAGAAAATTGTTAGGAATTATAATCTATGCAAATTTGAATGTTGTTTCACCCCTTGAATTTTGGAATATTTTTGTAAAGCAACTAAACATTGATAACAGTTTGTACAGTCCAGACTCGATTATCCGAAGGCCTTGGAAAAAAATCCCTTCCTAATCGAAACATCGAATCTTCGAAAAATCGAATAAAAAAACATTTTTTTGCGTCTTGTTTTGATTGTCGAGCTTAAGTATGGCCCTTAAACTACTCTGAAGTGATTTAAAATGTTAGTCCCATACAAACCTTCGGACAAACGAAACTTAAGACTCGATTCTGCACTGTAAAAAATCTTCCTTCGTCGTTTTATTCTTTTTATATAGTTTTTGGTTTATTTTTATATTCACCGCGCCACGGGAGGTCCCCGTGGCGCGGTGGTTAGCGGCTTCGGCTGCCGATCCCTCATGTGTGCTAAGGGGTCAGGGTTCGATTCCCGCCCATCTCCTCTGGGTGTTCTGTGTTTGTCCCATTTAGTTCGTAAATTCAGTCTGAAAAGACGGAGTGATGTCTAAAAAAAAAAAATTGGGGTGCAACAAATATAACCCAAAAAATATGATTTGGTCTAAACTATGAAATTAGGAAAATTATCTATTTGTAAACCGTTCCAAAAGTTAAGTTAGATAAAAAAACATATTTTTGCTAACTAGGTAACACTCAGAAAATCTCATTTTCAGTGATTTGAATTCTTTGTGAGGCTGTATATCAGAAACGAATTGTCCGATTTATAAAATCTCTCAGATAAAATTGTAGGAAATTTTCTCAGCTTTAAATTTTTTTTTAAATTTTTATCATTTTTAAATTTAAGAAAATAAACAGAAATCGAAAATGTATACCTAAAGGTAGCTATAACCAGACGTGCCTCGGCACTCAATAGCATTTCACCACATTTTGAGATGATGGCCTAAGCAAACGGGCAGAGTGAATCTTTGCTCACTGTGCAATACATCAAACTTTAGTTCGATGTCTATAATTATCGTTTTTCACTATACAATGTGCATTACCAACGAATTAATAGTGATTTGAATAACACAAATATTTCAAGTGCTAAATGTGCTAGCACTTCATAGCTAAAACTGGCGAATAAGTGAAGATAAAGGTTTCGGTCGTTCAGTAACTTATAGTGCAATGAAAAAAACATACTTATTGTACAAAACAAATCGATTTGGTGCCTTTGCCAAGCCATGGCCTTAGAAAAACTGTCAAGTGCTATTGAGTGCCGATGCACGTCTGGCTATAACTTAGAAACGGTAAATTTTGCTAAGAAAACATTTAATGTCCTTTCCAATTGCTAACAACCTTAAAAAGGTGTATAAATAACACTTGATCAAAATATCTGAGATCCGGCCTCAAAAAAAGTGAATTAAAACACTAAAGTACTTACAACTTTTGATAGGGTTGTCAGATTTTCATTCTTTTGGACTCTTTGGAAAGATCTCTTGATTACGTTTTCATCAAAATTTGTGAGATCCGGCCTCCAAAAAATGTATAAATAACACTTAAGTAATCATAACTTTTGATAGGGTTATCAGATCTTCAACGTTTTGGGCTCGTTGGGAAGGTCTTTTAAATACCTTTTGAAAAATGTACAGCATGGCGGGTTTTCTTACAAAAACCAGCCTTTTTCCAATCTTCTGAAGTTTAGCTAAAATCATTTTTTTAGAATAGCTTCCAAACTTCATAATATTAACTAGAGTCTTGTGGGACCCCAATGGGATGGGATCGAATGAGACCAAAACAGTTCAAATCGGTTTAGCCAGTCCGGAAATAATCGTGTGAATATTTTTCGGTGCACGGACTTACAGACATACACACGCACAGACATTAGTTCAGAATTTGATTCTGAGTAGATAGGTATACGTGAAGGTGGTTCTACGAGGTCGAATTAAGAAGTTCATTTTTCGAGTGGTTTTATAGCCTTTCCTAAATAAGGTGTGGAAGGCAAAAACACGACTTTTTTAAATTATTTGCATCATTTATCATTGGTCATTGGTGAAATTCCAAATTTAACTGTTTATTTGATTCCAGATCCGAATTCAGCGACCAAAATAACTATAAGAAACCATACTCTGGCCTCCAAAACATATGCCGCATGTAAATAATAGGCCGTGCTTGTTAATTCTGAGAAATTTGTAAAATTTGCACTTTTTTTCTCACTAAAACTAAAACATCTTGGCACTGCAGTATCGAAATTACGTTTTCTTTTAGAGCAAAATGTTCGTGGTGAAATTTCCTACATGCTACATTCATTAGTTCTACTGAAAAAAAGTCCACCCAATTGTAAGTGAGAATTTTACAAAAAAAAAAAAAATTTCGACATTAAATTGCATGGAATAACCAAAAAACATAAATATTGGTCAATTATCGAAAGTGCATTTTGATCCTTGGACAATAAACTATCATTTAAAAAGTGAGCACCTATATTTTTTGACAAAACCTTAAAATGGGGCAAGCAAATTGCACCATTTTGGGTGCCCGAAATGCGAACGGAGCGCTGCGCTCGCAGAATCAAAATTAGATTAAAAAAGATAGGAGGAACATACACCTTAGATTTATTGATCCCTTATGTGAAATCGTCTCAGCTTTCGAATGGATTTGTCAGTTTTTCGATAAAGCGGGGCGCCGGCCTTCAAAAATGACTTTTAAAAATACATTGGTGTTTTGTGGCTAAATAAATGAAACGGTATTTTTCTGACAAGTGCATTCGAAAGCTCTGCTCATTTCCTTTCCAAAACACCCCTAAACATCAAGGGTTCGTTGAAGTTTTGCAAAGTTATTAGCAATTTTGTAGACGCGCCTAAGTCAAACAATTACCAATTTAAAAAAATGTTTTAGCTTCGTGGCGCCGAAGTGAGGACAAATTTAACCAACCAAACATGGTTTCATTCATAACTTGGTGGGGGCTATTGGAAAAGTACATTGCTTTTGATTTTTGAGCACCTTGTGTAAATAGTGGTCCACTTTCAGCGAGAATTACTCAAATGGATTTTTTACTGGTACCTTTTTTACCAAAAAGTCCAAAACGTAACCTAGAACTTTTCCGAATTCACCAAATCGATCAGAAAATCCCTTTTCAAGATACAGAATGTCATGAGCAATTATCTACGAAATCGGTCTTTTTTCTTCAATTTTAATTTTTGTATTTTTGAATCCGGCTGAAACTTTTTTGGTGCCTTCGGTATGCCCAAAGAAGCCATTTTGCATCATTAGTTTGTCCATATAATTTTCCATACAAATTTGGCAGATGTCCATACAAAAATGATGTATGAAAATTAAAAAATCTGTATCTCTTGGAGGAATTTTTTTATCGATTTGGTGTCTTCGGCAAAGTTGTAGGTATGGATATGGACTACACTGGAAAAAATAATACAAGGTTAAAAAAAAATTGGTGATTTTTTTATTTAACTTTTTATCACTAAAACTTGATTTACAAAAAAAAACTATTTTTATTTTTTTTATTTTTTGATATGTTTTAGAGGACATAAAATGCCAACTTTTCAGAAATTTCGAGGTTGTGCAAAAAATCATTGACCGAGTTATGAATTTTTTAATCAATACTGATTTTTTCAAAAAATCGAAATTTTGGTCGTAAAAATTTTTCAACTTCATTTTTCGGTGTAAAATCAAATTTGCAATCAATAAGTACTTTAGTGAAATTTTGATAGGGTGCAACGTTTTCAAGTTATAGCCATATTTAAGTGACTTTTTTGAAAATAGTCGCAGTTTTTCATTTTTTTAAATTAGTGCACATGATTGCCCATCTCTGAAAAAAATAGTTTTGAAAAGCTGAGAAAATTCTCTATATTTTGCTTCTTCGGACTTTGTTGATACGACCTTTAGTTGCTGAGATATTGCAATGCAAAGGTTTAAAAACAGGAAAATTGATGTTTTCTAAGTCTCACGCAAACAACCCACCATTTTCTATCGTCAATATCTCAGCAACTAATGGTCCGATTTACAATGTTAATATATGAAACATTTGTGAAATTTTCCGATCTTTTTGAAAAAAATATTTTCAAAATTTTCAAATCAAGACTAACATTTCAAAAAGACCAAACATTCAATATTACGCTCTTTTGATGTGTTAGTCTTGATTCAAAATTTTTGAAAATATTTTTTTCGAAAAGATCGGAAAATTTCACGAATGTTTTATATTTTAACATTGTAAATCGGACCATTAGTTGCTGAGATATCGACATTAGAAAATGGTGGGTTGTTTGGGTGAGACTTAGAAAACATCAATTTTCCTGTTTTTTAACCTTTGCATGGCAATTTCTCAGCAACTAAAGGTCGTATCAACAAAGTCTGAAAAAGCAAAATATAGAGAATTTTCTCAGCTATTCAAAAATATTTTTTTTTCAGAGATGGGCAAACATGTGCACTAATTTAAAAAAATGAAAAACTGCGACTATTTTCAAAAAGTCACATAAATATGGCTATAACTTGAAAACGGTGCACTTTATCAAAATTTCACTAAAGTACTTTTTGATTGCAAATTTGATTTTACATCGAAAAATGAAGTTGAAAAATCTTTACGACCAAAATTTCGATTTTTTGAAAAAATCAGTATTGATTCAAAAAATCATAACTCGCTCAATGATTTTTTGCACAACCTGAAAATTGCTGAAAAGTTGGCATCTTATGTCCTCTAAAACATATCAAAAAATTAAAAAAATTAAAAATACTGTTTTTTTGCAAATCAAGTTTTAGTGATAAAAAGTTAAATAAAAAAATCACCAAATTTTTTTTACCGTGTATTATTTTTTTCCAGTGTAGTCCGTATCCATACCTACAACTTTGCCGAAGACACCAAATCGATCAAAAAATTCCTTCAAAAGATACAGATTTTTGAATTTTCACATATCATTTTTGTATGGACAGCTGCCAAATTTGTATGGAAAATTATACGGACAAACTAATGATGCAAAATGGCTTCTTTGGGCATACCGAAGGCACCAAAAAAGTTTCAGTCGGATTAAAAAATACAAAAAAAAATCGAATGACCGAAATCCTAGAGAACTGCTCCATACATTTAAATACCCATTTTGTATGACCAGTCCCCAACATTGTATGGAGACGTGTATGGAAAAACTAATGATGTGAAATTGCTTCTTTTGACATCCGGAATGCAAGGACAACGTTTCATCCAAATAAAAAGATACAAAGAAAAGTCGACTTCCGAAATCGTAGAGAACCACTCATTATAAAACCGCAGTGTTGATTTGCAATCATTAGTTTTGAAAATTTTTACATTTGACTAAGAAAAACAAAAATTGCATCGCAAATTTACTACAATTCAAAAGACTTTTTAACAAACCCGAACACGCTAAAAATGATTCTTAACGCAGAGGAAAACATTATTAATTAATTTCAGCAATTAATTTTTTGCACTAAAATTTACATCAGAATTTTTATATTTCCCCATTTTTTGAGCTGATTTTGAAGGGGGCTCAAGAAAACCTTCGAGAATAATTTGCAGCAACCTAAAACATATATTTTTTTTGGTGAAAACCACAGCCAAAGGTGATCCTGACAAAATGACATTTTTAAGAACATTGGCAATGTCACATAAAAGAAGTCAAACTTCCCAACCATTTTTTTGAATTTAAGATTTCCTCAATACTTTTTAAGGTTCTTAAATTAGTTGAAAATTTGATTTTTGGCAAACGATAAGCCTCTCTTAATTTCTTTAATAACAAAAACTATACAAACTTGTATACAAATGATATCTAAACACTTTCTACACGAAAATATTTTAAAACTATTTCTTAAAAATTTCTCAAAATTTGGCGAAATTTGATGAAACCGTATGAGGTGTCTGAGAATTTCTCAACTTTCAAACTGTTTACCGGCAGGTCGTAATAATAAAGTAAAACTTTTCCCTGTTTTATTCCTACTGAGAAGATAATTCATATCGATGGTCGTTGGAAGCCAGTGATTCAAATTAATTAAATCAAGCTGAAGTTTTCATTCACCACTTCAGCAGTCACAACAAGCTTCTTCAGTGTCGGTTTCCAGCGTCTTGGTTTACCATTTGCAACTGCCTTGACCGTCCTCAGCGTCTGGTTGTGGTGGCAATCCTTCAGTGTCCAGGCCCCTCACTCCGGGATGCTGTGGTCAATCCGTTGCCAAGAAAAAAAACCTCCGCAAAAAGAAATGAAATGGAACTTAAATATTCATGAAACGAGCACACGATCCATTTCATTTGATAGAACGGTAATGAAGAAATATTTTCCAGCTCACCGGGCCACACTGGTCTGCCCTGCTGAAACCATAATGAAATGCTGCTGCTCCGGAAGCACGGACTCACGTTGAATTCACAGCAGCAACAGGTCACGTAAAGTCAATTTTAAAGAGTGATATTGAGAGGTAAACATGTACAGAACGAAGCCGGAAAGCCAATCTATAAACAGAAATAGCTTTTTATTATTTTTTTTTCTCTCAACCGATAATTGAAAAATCTGCATTGCAAAAAAGGTCATTCTCCGACCTCCATGAATAAAAAAAATTTAACGTCCGGAAAATATGGTGAAAAAGCTGCAAAAGGAGATAATTTCATTAGCGATCGGCCCTTGATGGGAGGGGAAAACTGCCACTCTGCAAAGTGATGATATTTTTAAACACAACAGTTGATGGGTGGCGTGGGTGGCACTTAAAACGGCTGTCAATAAAGAGGCAAAAAACAAAACGTCCAGTTTACAGTGGAACGCCAACGGCCACAATTACATGGCAAGAGTGGCGGAAAATATGTTTATTGTTTGCATCAATACTGTAAACATCAACAAGCAGCAGTTATTTCAAGTGGTTTTGGCATCAACGTGAAATATTTTATCGAGTTTTGCGGTTGTGGCAAATGTGGTGCGCTCAGCAGTTAATTTAATTAAATGATTAAAACTTGATTGAATTGAAAATAAACTCAGCAATTACGGCATTGATTGACCACATGGTCCATTATGGGTGATTGCAGTTATTTCTGTAACCACATCATTTAATCGTGTGTGTTATCATTAAGAACAGTCCATTGTTTTGCTTTAATTGGTGCATTACGTAGTATCTGAAAAGTATTCAAAGTTTATAGAATAGTTTTTTATGCAACAAGCTGCAAAAAAAAAATCAGCTCATGTCGTACATGTATCTAACGAGGTTTACCGTATCGAAAAGTATTACTTTTCGTTACAAGTGCTGAAAAGTTTGAGAGTTCAATGGATGCTAACAATATTGAAACTTCTTTCACAATGCATGGTTTTTTACGGTTTTTATTGAATATCTAAGGATTGCTATCGAATTTTGGGGATCTGTGAAGTTCAAAGGGTGAGGCATTGTTAGCTGCACAAAATTACGTTCTTAATTCAATTTGGCCATAAATTGACGTGCGACAAGATAGCAAGACAGCGACGATATGAGAGCAAAATCTTCGGAAATAAAGGGGGAAATATAAAAAAAAACAATTAGATTTTTTTTCATTGAAAAAAAGGATTTGAGGTGAGATGAAACTAAGGAAAATTGTTTAGCAAGTGTGACTTCATTCATTATTTCTGTAGATGTAAAAATATTCAAATAAAATTGATTTAATAGTTCAAATTGTCACATTCTTTGGTATCACCCAACTGCAACCAAGTTGCACTTTTTTCGCTCAAAGTTATTGTCCGATTACGACTCTCAAGTTCCCCAACCGGGGGTCACGTGCTGCAGTCTGTCCGTACAAAAGGCCAATCTGGGTGAAGGTACTGCGGGTTCTAAATATTGTGTTTTGTCAGACATTGTTTGTTGTGGCCGATGCGCGGGCTCCGGAATACCACGTGTGACTTTGTTGTGCCACAATTTGCAAACTTACATCACATTTGGACCGTGAGGAAATTAGGGTGATTGAGGTTAGATCACACTGATTTTTTCAAATATATATTTTTAAACATTCATTATAACAAACGAAATTTCAACTGAGTTTTTCGCAACATTAAATATTTTCAAAATATTGCATGTACACCCCTTTATTCCCTATGAATCCAAAAAAAGAGTGACTCTTTCCTAGCCCAAACAAAGTTGATTTTAGTATAGACCCTTTAAACGCGATGACAGCACTGCATATAAAACAGCACAACAAACCGTGTCAACAGTGTTGAACGAATTATAAAAGCGGGTTTTGTGGGTTTTGCAAGCTTGTTGTGGTTAGGGTCAGCTCGCCAGCCGCGGAACTGGGAGTTTGGCTGTGGCTGCCGGTGTCGTTCTGTTGAAATTTGTTGAAATGGTTTGTACTGTGAGATTTATGGCATGAAATACTTTTCAATGCAAAATTTTGTGTATCAAAATCTCTCTCATTTTCCAACCCTTTTAGCAATAAATATATATTTTGATATTTAAAGATATTAAACTACATATTTATTCTAAGTTTATCAGAAAATCAAATTTGCCACTTATTGTGAAAGTTTTCTAAAATTTGCAAATTTTCTTCTTATTTCTTCTTTCAATTGATCTTGTTGTTTTTAAAAGTTTCAAATGAAGCAATTTAAATATAATTAGGCTTTTTTACCAAAATTTGTTTGGTTTAAGTGGAGAAGTCAAGTAGCGATTCCACATCGAATCATCAGTATCCAAAACTTGAAAAAACCAAAAAAGTACAGGGGACAAAACAAATATTGCTTATAATTGTTATTTATTGAACAACTTGTACAATCGATTGTAATCTTTGAAGAGTACATTGTATTACGTTTATTTGTGCATGTTTTATCAAATAAGGCACTTTTGGGCTTTTAATAAATTTTAAATTTTGGGACCAAGGATAGTAAAAAAAAACGTACAATTTATGGATTTTTTATCGTAAATTAATTGATAGTATGGCTTGAAATTTGATATTTAGTTTTTTTTTGTCATTCAACCCTCGATTTTGACCATGCCGAAAACATTAGATAAAATCTGAACTAAAATTTAAACATTTTCGCTCAGATTTTTAAGTACCTGTACATGTTTTGATACCTCATTTGGAGATCAATATTAATGATTGTCATAAGTCAAACTATAAGGAAACTTTGTTTCATGGTCGAAGTCTGAAGACCGTCATAACTATGCTGAAATGGGTAAATTTGCAAATTAAAAGCTTATACAGTCAAGACTCGACCGTCTGAAGTCATCACATTAATTTTACTTTGGATAATCGTTCATAGAATCATAGGATCATCATAGCAAACTGATTTTTCATAGCATTTTGAAATGCATTGTCTGATTGCCATTTTGGCCGCCATCTTTGATTTTAAGTTACCTAATCACTTTAGAACAATTTTGTGGTCATATTACCCAAGTAACAAGTAGTAGCATCACTTTTTAGTTTTTTTGTTGAACAATTGCTGCAAGATCCAAGATGGCGGCTGAAATGGCGGTGATGCAATATTGAAAAAATGCATTTTATTTTTAAAAAGGCAATCAACAACTCAAATTTGATTAAAATGGAGTCGTAGATTTCAAATTTTATGTTAAAAACAAGAAAATGAAAATATACGAAAAAAAATGTTTTGTTCGTGATTCGATTATCCGAAGTCCCATACAAACCTTCGGATAATTCAACTTCGGATAATCGAAACCTCGGATAATCGAGGCTTCGGATAATCGAGTCTGGACTGTAGTTCATTTTGAAGTTTATTCTGACTTCAATGAAACATGCTTGTAGAACTCGAAAAGCAAAATGACATTTGCAGACATGATGTTTCATTTCAGTTTACTATACATGATAACATAGTAGATTTGACCTTTGGCTTCGGCTGGGATTTCTCGTAAACAAGTTGCTTATGTGTAGTTAGCGTTCGTGTTTTAAATACCGAGCAAGAACATGCAAGAACATCCAAGGACTTCTGATAATTGAGTTTGGACTCACTATAATTTTATTAATTTTAGTTTACTGAAGTCGAATTTAATCACAAAGGTAAGAAAAAAAGCAAATTTTATTCATTGCGTGATTTGATTAACCGATGGTCCTTTGAAGGCTTTCGGATAATCGAACCTGAGATAATCGAAACTTCGGATTATCGAGGGTTTGGTAAATCGAGTCTGGACTGTACATACGAAATATTGCTAGAATGTCAAAAATAAGGAAGCATTCCAAAAATAATCAATCTTAAATCCAAGGAAATACGAATCGCAGACATTAGAGATTAAAATAGATTATTTTATAAAATACAAAACAAAAGAAGTTAAACAGTTTCTCTGTTCAATCTAGTAGATAAAGCCTATTGATCATATTTCTCTGAGATCAAATTAATTATGAAACAAGCTCCCAAAACGAATAAATGTCCATCCATCGATTTATTAATTGATTGATACCAACCGCAGGCAAAGAAACGCTGAATCAACTGTGTGGGGGGCAAATATCCAGTTTCCTGCTGCTTCCAAGTAATTAAGATGTTCGTCGTACTGCTTCCACACTGCCGCCTGATTAATGCCCTTTCCGGCCCCAACTCGGCAGGGGAGCTGTGTTTGATGAATTTACGATGATATTTTAATTCCAGACTGGAGGGGCCTACCGCACCACGGTGGCGTTGACGATGGTGGTGAACACGGAATTTTCGGCATAAGTAATGTGGGCACGCTCCTTTTTTGTGGTTTTATTTTTGGTACAATAGCACATTCATTATTTATTCCACCTTTAGCTTTCCCGTTTGTTTTTTCCCTACTACTTTTAGTTTATGTATAATATATATATCTATATAATACTAGCTTACAACATTCTCTATAACTTTTGCGTTTGCTCTTGTTTTTACTCTTTGTTGTTGTCGGAACTTGCGTTCGCTCGGTAACTAGTGGCTGTAAATACGGAGCCTGTTTGGTTGGGTTGTCCTTTTTCATGTTTCTTTTTCTTGGTAAATAAGGTTTCAGATTCTACGGCACTCATTAATTCACTCTAGCGATCTCTTTTTCAGATTTAACACGTGTTACTTATTCGAGCAATTCTCTTGAAAGTCTGATTTTCACAGCTTTTTTTATGTTTTTGGATTTTTTTTTATAAAAAAAGTGTAAGTAATCCATTCTGTTTTTATCACAACAGTACATTTTTTTTTATTTCAATACCAGTTCATGTAATTTAATGAAAGTTTTTTTAGTCGAGTTGCATAAATGTGATGAGTTCTAAAAAAATATTTGCAACGATTTGCAATTTATTTGAATTTTAAAATACACCTTAAAACCTTGCATTGATTAAGAAAAAGGTTGCCTTGCTTACTTTAAGAAAATGATAGGATGCTGGTGGTTATGTTTCAGACATGACCAGTACGGCAACGAACATAGTTTAATTGGGTCCTAAAATGAAGCTTAGGTTGCTGATATTATTGTTTACAGCGATAAAGCTTATTTTTCTGAGTACAATGACCCTTTGTACGACCACAAAGAAAATGGATTTTTAAATCAATTTGGAAAAATTAAGTTCGCGGTCCTTCTTGACAGAAAAGTTCCTACTTGACAGCTCGTTCCAAGGGGACCATAGTTGATCCATCGAAAAAATGTTGTCTTGTCAATATTTTTTTTGCATTAAAATGAAAAAAAGTGATCAGAAATGGTTTTTAATCGTGTTTTTTACCGTTGTACATAAAAATTGACATAGGGCTTTAGTACCCAATTCAAAATCAAGTCAAAATCTGTAAAATCACAGGCCCACTCTGGCGGAATGCCGCAAAAAATAATTTGAACAGCTGGTATATCTTTATTTTAATAATTAAGGTAAAAATGCTTTCCATTTTAATGTCATAAACTGACTTTTTTGTAATAAAGATTGTTATACAAAGTTTCAATCAAATAAAAAAATACATTTGATATTAGATCGACAAAACATCAGAGAATTGCTTGCCCGGAATTCTGTATTTACAAGGATTCTACCATACACAAGGGGTCCATCCATACCTGCCGTACACTCCTGACCGCAATACGTAACAACTAAACCTGGCACCCTTCCTTTTCGAGGGCCTGTCTAGAAAAATATAAAAATCTGCGCATAAACCTCAATACAAAATATAATCAAGAACAACAACACGGCACTGTCCGCCTGCCGCTGGAACTCGGCCATGGCCCGGGCCATCTTTCGATAGTGTCAGACGGACGCGACCGAGTTGCTGTCGTACGCCACGAGCAGCGAATCGTCCTCGTCGCTGCCACTTCCGGCACTCCGCTCCTCGCCGTCTTCGCCGGAATCGTCCTCGTCCTGGAAGCGCGAACTCCGGCTGTTGCCCCGTTGACCCCGTCGCTTCCCTCGCCGCCCACCGGAAGTGTCAATCATATTGTCGTCGGTGTCGTCGTCCTCCTCCCCATCGTCGTCCTCACTGCCGGTGCCACTCCCGGCGTGGTTGCTCCGCCGGCTCACGTAGTCGTCGTCCCCGTCCGGGCCGCGGATCCGCACGATCAGGTGCGTTTCGTCACGGAGAGACGCCAGCGTTTTCTCCGTGTCGTTCGAGTTGTGTCATAGCTCGATCACCTCCGGCCCCTTCCAGGTGACGCCGGCCCGCAGCAGGTTGTAGAAGCGCGTCACGGCCCACATGGCCAGGGCCTGTGGAGTGAAAGTGGAAACGGTTAGAGTATGTTGTAACAAATTTGATGATGGAATCCTTACGTTGATGAACGCTCGAGAAATGAAAAAGGCCACTTCTGCTTTGCACAGGGAATCGAATTGCTGTTGAAGAAAATTAAAGAAATCTATTTTAATATTTTAGTATTTTAGTATTTTAGTATTTTAGTATTTTAATATTTTAGCATTTTAGTATTTTAGTATTTTAGTATTTTAGTATTTTAGTATTTTAGTATTTTAGTATTTTAGTATTTTAGTATTTTAGTATTTTAGTATTTTAGTATTTTAGTATTTTAGTATTTTAGTCCACCAGTATTTTAGTATTTTAGTATTTTAGTATTTTAGTATTTTAGTATTTTAGTATTTTAGTATTTTAGTATTTTAGTATTTTAGTATTTTAGTATTTTAGTATTTTAGTATTTTAGTATTTTAGTATTTTAGTATTTTAGTATTTTAGTATTTTAGTATTTTAGTATTTTAGTGTTTTAGTATTTTAGTATTTTAGTATTTTAGTATTTTAGTATTTTAGTATTTTAGTATTTTAGTATTTTAGTATTTTAGTATTTTAGTATTTTAGTATTTTAGTATTTTAGTATTTTAGTATTTTAGTATTTTAGTATTTTAGTATTTTAGTATTTTAGTATTTTAGTATTTTAGTATTTTAGTATTTTAGTATTTTAGTATTTTAGTATTTTAGTATTTTAGTATTTTAGTATTTTAGTATTTTAGTATTTTAGTATTTTAGTATTTTAGTATTTTAGTATTTTAGTATTTTAGTATTTTAGTATTTTAGTATTTTAGTATTTTAGTATTTTAGTATTTTAGTATTTTAGTATTTTAGTATTTTAGTATTTTAGTATTTTAGTATTTTAGTATTTTAGTATTTTAGTATTTTAGTATTTTAGTGTTTTAGTATTTTTGTGTTCATTTATTTATTTTTTCCGTTTTTCGATTAGTTCAGCAAGAGATTAATGGGAAAAATTCACCAAATCTATTAGAAAAATGTGTTTGTCGTCGCTTTGTAGTTTTCGGTTAACCAAATTTTGACTGTCTTGAATTAAATTTTCCAAGTTGACGTTTCTAAAACAATCGCAACTTACCCGATTCACGTGGTCCCGCAGCACGTTTGAGTACACCATCGCCACGGCTTCCAGCGCCATGAAGGTGATGAATCCGATTATCCACGGCACCACGAGGCCAATATTTTCCTGTGGGACAAAAAAACCGGAACGCAAAGCAAAACAAAACAAATCCTTTTTAATTGAATCGCTTCGCCAGCGTATTTTGAATCAGCGATAAAGCTGTTCGTAGAAGGGACTGGATATAAATATTTGAGAGGTCAAGCAAAATGGCGAGAATTGTTGATAAAACTGTCAAAACTTTTTCGGTTCCGCACGAGTTATTGCCCATAAGTTTTAGACACAACATTGTAAGTAGCTTTTTCGAAGCAGATAAAGATCTTACCTTGTAGATGCCGAATATCAGCACCACGCTGAGCAGAATCATCGAGCACTGCGTCCCAATGATTGCAAAGTACGCAATTTGCACTCCTTCAAACACGTCCAGATGTCAGGAAATGAACAAAAAGAGATTGAAAAGGCAGTTGAAAGATTGTATCATAATAAAATTGGATTTTTCATGATTTCATACAAAAACGAACTCTATTTCTACTGTCCAAGCCTGAAAATTGGATTTACTTTTTTCCAATTTGAAGCTTCCAATAATCCTTCCAGGACTGTTGGAAAAAAAACATCGAATAAAAAAAGCCGGAAATTGCCATACCATAGTAGACGTCCTCCAGGTCACTGTACTTTTTCACGTTGACACTGATCCGCCAGGAGTAGAGCAGCACGACCAGGATGGAAATGTTCTGGGACGAAAAAAAAAGAGAAACAAGCATAAAAAGGACACCGTTCTACTGAGATTTGCGTGGTTGCGATGGGAGCTGAAAAAATGGGAAAATATTGCAATCTGGTTACACCAGGATTTGATTATCTCTGTTGCACTGGGTGCAGCATTGCACTGTGCAAATATAGTGAACTGTGCTTTTTGTTGGAGCAATTTCCAAATGGAAAATAATGTTTGGTTTGCAGGTTTCTGGTTACGTTGAATTGTAGAAGGAACTGAACTAAGATTCTTTTGTATTTTAACGGCTAATAAATATGTCATAATTGAGACTAGTTTTCTCCTTAATTTCCGAAACTCCAGCAAAACACGACTTAAAAGAATCCGGCGGTTCCTTTCACAACAATTCTTAACCCAAAGTGGGGATTAAAAGCGCAGAATAATTTACCACTTAGCTTGATGTACCTTCATACGAGCGTGCATTTATAAGGGTTTGCGATTATATGCTCAGCAAACTGCAGAAATAAAAATGCTTTTAAGTTTCCATTACAAATGCGGCAGTTGTGAGAGAAACGGCCTCAGCAACTCAGGTGCCCATAGGAAGTTAAGGTTGAGAAGTTGGGGTTTAACTAAATCTATTTTATAATTGTAGGATATTTTGGTCTTTCTAAGAAGCATAAAATATATCATATATTTAAGTAATAAATACATACAGCGATTCCATGTTAAACCAGCAGGATCAAAATCAAAAGTGTTTTTGCCAAAATTATTATAACGATTTTTTTGTTCGGCGATTGGGGTGGTAAAAAAGTTGATTTCTAGACAATTTACGCAAGAACCATATTTTTCAAATAAAAAATAGGTTCCAGAAATGTATTCAATCCAATATTAACAATCGGCTTGCACTACTCGAATGAACTTTTTTTTTAAGGGGAGTGAGATAATGCAATTTAAAACTTTAAAATTAAATTATATATTAATTTCAATGCCCAACCAATCACCTTTATTTTGTAACGCGGCTAGCGTAAATTGATTCAGCCGTTTCGAAGATATTTTTTTTTGAAAAATGTGGTTTCTACGTAAATTGTTTAGGGTAAGGACCACAGTTACCGTCACACCAAAAATATATGTCTGATAATTTTGACCAAGGAACTCTTAGGCCAAATCTGAGTAAAATCGGAGCACTTTTGGTGTGGATCTTGCTGGTTTGACGTTGATTCGCTTCATACACAATTGTAAATGTTAATTATTGAAAAGGTAGTGTTCAACACAAGAACCAAAAACTCATTTTTTTTGTTAAAAAGCAAAAAAAAAAAAACAAAAAACACTAAAACAAATGTATTTAATTGTTATTTATAAAATTCTAAAATTTTAAAATTAATAATCATGCGTCGAAAAACATATGGAAAGGTATTGTTTTTTTTTACGAGTAATTTTAATGTTTAGAATTTGATCCTAAAATTTAGTTAAAGTTTCTGATTTTATCACAAAAAAGATAGTCAGAGTTCAATGACACTTTGTACGACCACAAAAGGTAGTAAACATATTCTTAAATTAATTTTGGAAAATTAGGCATGAGGCCAAGCTTGCGGATTATCTTGAAAGAAAGTATAATTTATGATATCTGGTTCCAAAGGAACCATATTTGTTCCATCACAAAAGGTTCCATCACAAAAGGTCGAATTTTCGAACTTTCGAATTTTCGATTTTGCATAAGCATATACAAATGATCAAAAACACAGTTGCACAGTAAAATTTATATTGAGCTTTAAAAAAAAAAAAAAAATTACCGAGACATCGCAAAAAATAATTTTTTTTTAAATATTTGTATTATTACACAAAACAAGGGTTTCCTACAAAATATTGTTATTCTTATTTCAAAAACATAAACATTTTGGAAACATTCTTACCACATGAACAAAGTTTGGAAACATTCTGAAAAAAAAAAAAACATTCTGACCACATGAAAAAAGTTTTTTTGAGTGATTTAGACCAATTCTCTACCAAAACCGGAAATGGATTTTATTTGTATTTTTTGATTTGGCTCAAACTTTGTGGGGGCCTTTCCTATGACCAAATAAGCTATTTTGTGTCATTGGTTCACCCATACAAGTCTCCATACAATTTTGGCTGCTGTCCATACATAAATTGTATGTAAATATTAAAACAGCTATAACTTTTAAGTGAATTTTCTGATCAATTTGGTGTCTTCGGCAAAGTGGTAGGTGTTGTTGAGGACTTTTGAGAAAAAATAGGTACACGAAAAAAAATTTGCAGATTTTTTAATCAACTTTTTTTTCACTAAAACTCAATTTCCCAAAATATGTATTTTTTGACTTTCAAGATTTTTTTAATATGTTTTAGGGGACAAAAATCCGCAACTTTTGAGCTATAGAGAAAAATGGTCAAAAAATCTGCCGCCGAGTTATGCATTTTTGAAAAAATAGTGATTTTTGGAAAAAATCGAAATTTTATGCAAAAACAAATCTGAAATAATTTTTTAATGCAAAATTGAATTTGCAATCAAAAACTACATTACATTTTTTTGATAAGGGGCTCCGTTTTCAAGATATAGCCACCGAAAGTTTGATTTTAGCAAAATATTTGCAGTTTTTTGATTTTTAAAAATAGTGACCATGAGCGACCATTTCTAAAAATATTTTTTTTGAAAAGTTCAGAAAATTTGCTATAAAATTGTCTAAGAGACATTGAAGATTGGACCTCGGGTTGCTGAGATACAGCCGCTTTAAGAAAAAGAAACACGAAAATTGAAGTTTTCTAAGTCTCACCAAAACAACCCACCATTTTCTAATGTCGATATCTCAGCAACTAATGGTCCGATTTTCAATGTTAAAACATAAAAAATTATTGAAATTTTGTGATCTTTTCGAAAAATTTTTTTTGAATTTTTTTAAATCAAGACTAACATTTTAAATGGGCGTAATATGCAATGTTTGGCCCTTTTAAAATGTTAGTCTTGATTTAAAAATTTTCATTCATTCATTCATTTTTGCCTTCCTCACTGAGGTAAGGCTATAATCCTGCTCTAAAAATGAACTTTGTATAAAAACGTCGTAGACCCACCTTCATGTATACATATCGACTCAGAATCGAAAACTGAACAAATGTCTGTGTGTATGTGTGTGTGTATGTGTGTGTATGTGTTTGTGTGTATGTGTGTGTGTGTATGTATGTATGTGACCAACAAACTAGCTCATGTTTCTCGGCACTGGCTGAACCGATTTGACTCGAACCTGTTGCATTCGACTTGGTTTAGGGTCCCATAGATCGATCGATAGTTTTAAACAGATCAAAAGACCTTTCCAACGAGTTCAAAACATTGCAGATCTGGCAACCCTGTCTCGAGATATGGTCACTTAAGTGATATTTATGTACTTTTTTTGTAGCCGGATCTCACTTAAATGTATGTAAACTATGTCCGGATCCACCATCTGACCCATCGTTGGATAGGTTATCAAAAGACCTTTCCAACGAGTTCAAAACATTAAAGATCTGGCAACCCTGTCTCAAGATATGGTCACTTAAGTGATATTGATGTACTTTTTTGTAGCCGGATCTCACTTAAATGTATGTAAACTATATTCGGATCCACCATCCGACCCATCGTTGGATAGGTTAACAAAAGACCTTTCCAACGAGTTCAAAACATTAAAGATCTGGCAACCCTGTCTCGAGATATGGTCACTTAAGTGATATTTATGTACTTTTTTATTCCGGTTCTTAAAAATTGATGAAATTTGTGTACAACCCCATCAAATCAGCCAATGTTGGTAATGAGTGAGGAAGGCTCCAACCACATAGGTGGATTTAGTTAGTTTTTTCGAAGAGATCAGAAAATTTCACGAATGTTTCATGTATTAATCGGACCATTAGTTGCTGAGATATCGACATTAGAAAATGGTGAGTTGTTTTGGTGAGACTTAGAAAACTTCAATTTTCGTGTTTCTTTTTCTTAAAGCGGCTGTATCTCAGCAACCCGAGGTCCAATCTTCAATGTCTCTTAGACAATTTTATAGCAAATTTTCTGAACTTTTCAAAAAAAATATTTTTAGAAATAGTCGCTCATGGTCACTATTTCTAAAAATCAAAAAACTGTAAATATTTTGCTAAAATCAAACTTTCGGTGGCTATATCTTGAAAACGGAGCCCCTTATCAAAAAAAATGTAATGTAGTTTTTGATTGCAAATTCAATTTTGCATTAAAAAATAACTTCAAATTGTTTTTGCATGAAATTTCGAATTTTTCCAAAAATCACTATTTTAAAAAAAAAATCATAATTTGGCGGCAGATTTTTTGACCATGTTTCTTTATGGCTCAAAAGTTGCGGATTTTTGTCCCCTAAAACATATTAAAAAATCTCGAAAATAAAAAAATACGTATTTTGGGAAATTGAGCTTTAGTGAAAAAAAATTGATTAAAAAATCTGCAATTTTTTTTCCGTGTACCTTTTTTTTCTCAATTGTCCTCAACAACACCTACAACTTTGCCCAAGACACCAAATTAATCAGAAAATTCACTCAAAAGTTACAGCTGTTTTAATATTTACATACCCTTTATGTATGGACAGCAGCCAAAATTGTGTGGAGACTTGTATGGGTGAACCAATGACACAAAATAGCTTATTTGGTCATAGGGAAGGCCCCCACAAAGTTTGAGCCAAATAAAAAAATACAAAAAATAAAAATGGTCGTAATCGGCCGATTTCGTAGAGAGTTGCTCTTTAATTAGATTTTACTAGATTTCATTAATTATTTGAGCTTTCCAAAAAAAAAAAAAAAAAGAATGCGCCCCGATTTTCGGAGGTATTTAAAGCAAGTTCAAGATTTTATAAAATGTTTTCAAAATATTTCTCTCAACAAAAATTGTAAAAATGAAATGCCTTAAATTAGGCATTATTTTTTGTCCAATTTGTTGACCCAGAAATGTGTAAAATAAGTAAAGTAAATTATTCCAATAACTCATGAAGAGTATCGGGGCCGCATTTACAAAGCGGATTTTTTCTTAACTTAACTTAACTTAACTTAACTTAACTTAACAGCGCTAATTCTTGGTATGATTTTTTGTTCTTACTGATTTTTCTGTGTCAATTGTCATTTTTAAATTTTACAAGAAAATAATTCAATAGAATTGGTGAATAATCAATAAGGACTTATCAATACCAAAGATTTCAATCTTACTCATCATATTATACCTTCACATCAAAAAGCCAACCCGTTTTACCCTATAACTCACAATAAACCCACGGAAATTGTTCGGCACTCAGTACTAAAAGCTACTTGCAACCAGCAGCAAGAGGCTTTTGCTCAAATAACAAGTTGAGTTTGTAGCACCACAGATAAATAGACGTGAATCATTAGAATATTTTTTTCCTCAAAAACAACAGCTAAAACTTTTAAACTAAGCTGCAATAAATTCACAAATCGAAAATTTTACTAACTGTATCCAGACTGTATTCAGTTTGTATCATTTTGTCTGTGGCAGCCCCAACTCCCTTGCGGTTCACTCACCAGCGTGTAGATGGCACTCGTCAGCGCCAGATGCTTCGCGTGCAGCATCCGACAGCATCCATTAGCGCGGAGTGGCCCGTACGGGTACAAAATTGCCGACTTCATCATGCTGGCACTGCTGGTTCTGCTTCCGCTTCCGGTTTCTGGCTCTCCTGGAAGAACTATGCGCCGTTGGTTCTTTCAAGTGAAGAGTAGGCTTGTTTTTTTGTCTTCCTCTGAGGTCCACTTTTAGCTCACTTTAGTTGGCATCGTTTAAGGGGAGAAAACTATTTCTCATTTTTATCGCCACACCGCACCCCAGTTATGCTCACTTCCGGTTGGTTTATCACTTTTTCAGCTCTGCATAACCTCAACTCAGCTTCCGGAAGCCGCTAGCGCCCCGCTGCGTTGGTTGGCACGTGCTCACAGCCAGGAACTTGCTAAAGATGCAAATAACTCGTTTCACGGTGCATCTTGGCCCCGGTTGTCCGTCTGTTTTCGACAAGTTCTTCGACTCTGTGAACAGTAGTGATGCGGGGTTGGAATTTTAAACTCTTGACTCGACTCGAATCGATGTCCGGCAACCGTTGAATTCTTGATGGCTACGGCTTCCTTGCGCTTTGCTTCCCGGTCCCGGGTTGATCAAGTTTTCCCCCTGGAAAAGCGCGGAAAAAATGCAGGAGAAAAAAAAAATGGATGAAAATTTTATTTGCCACTAACGATGCTCGAGTGGGAACTCTCTTTGCTGTAGAGGAGAGGAGTTGGATAAGATAGATTGGTTCGAGGAAGTTTTTATTTTTTTATTTTTTACTCTTGCATTTCCGAGAAAGAATCGTAGTACATAATTTATTTGATATTCCGTTTCTACGGACTATTGCTGATGGGAAATCTATCTCTGGTTGATTTAAATCAATCAATAAATTATGAACAGAAGGGAAATAAGATAGGTTTGAAGTCTTAAGAATACATTGTAATGCCAAGATTTGGCATAATGGAGAATATTGGTACCGTAAACCAGGGTGACTTTGATAGGTTTGAGATTTTTCCGCAAAACGAAGAGTACGAATTAAATACGTTCGGAATGGAATGGATTCATACTAACCCTGGTAGAGAAGTAGATGAAGTATTCATAAAATGTTGATAAGTTAAAAAACTTAGTTATGTATTGTTAAGAAAATGTTGATGAACATCATTATACAGCAGTTCCATATGAAAGTTAAAGAAAAAAAAAAAGAAATAAAAGTGCCTCGATTTGGCTCTAAATTTTCCTTGGTTCCTTGGCCAAAATCATTAGACCCGTATTTTTTTGTTTGGCCATTAGGGTGGCCTACGCCGTGTTAGGGTGGTCCGAAAAATTGCCATTTTCGTCGATTTTCACAAAAACCACTTTTTTCAAAAATCATAACTTCGCTCCATTTCAACCGATTTTAGCTGTCTTGGGCGCAAATGAAAGATGATAAGTTTCACTTCCAAGTAAAAAATAATGAGGAGTTTCAAAAATCTAGTAATTGAAATACGCAACTGTTGGTACCCTTACATGTATTGGTCATCGCGGAAATTTTCAAGTTATAGCAGTTTTAGTGAAAAAAGTTGATTTTTTGCCGATTTCGTCAATTTCCTGTTTTTGCGCGCGGCGCGTCGAAAAACCCGGATTTTATTATTTTTAAAATCATATCTCTGAATCCAGTTAATGAACCTCGCCCAATTTTTGATATGTTATGTAAAATTGTCCGAGGAATCCGTTAAAAATATGTTCAGATATAGGCTCTTTGGTCCAGACACCGTCAAAACGGCATTTGATGTTTTTATAAGACTTTTTCAAATGTAAGGCTAGATTTTTGAAACTCCTCATTATTTTTTCTTGGAAGTCAAACTTATCATCTTTTATTTGCGCCCAAGACAGCTAAAATCGGTTGAAATGGAGCGAAGTTATGATTTTTTGAAAAAAGTGTTTTTTTGTGAAAATCGACGAAAATGGCAACTTTTCGGACCACCCTAACACGGCGTAGGCCACCCTAATGGCCAAACAAAAAATACGGGTCGAACGATTTTGGCCAAGGAACCCCCAGAAAAATTTAGAGCCAAATCGAGGCACTTTTATTTTTTTTCTTTAACTTTTATATGGAACTGCTGTATATTAATATTAGCAAAGTGTCATGCTTTTTTCAATGAAAATGAGTTTTAATCGGAAAACGGAGTTCATTTTCGGATTCTTTGGACAATGTTTTACTATGAGAAGATAAAATTAGATTGGTATTAATGAATGTTTTGAGTTTTTAAAACATAATTCGAAAAAATCTCAAAATTTATAAGCATTTTAAGCAGAACATATTTCATATGGGTAATTCTCCGCCAACTCAAACGAAATCGGAAAAAGTTGCCCCGACCCCTCTTCTATTTGCGTGAAACTTTGTCCTTAGGGTTACCTGTTGTCCCTGATCACAAATCTGAGCTCAATTTTTTTTTATAGCGCATGACGGAGGGGCGGTACTACCCATTCCGTTTTTGTACATTCAAAAAAAAAATATATATACGCGTTTTTCAATATTGTGGGTTCGTTTAAAAATTACGTCCATGAATAGGGGGAAGGGGGGGGGGGTCAGGGTTTTGTGACAGCCCTTGTTAAAGGTATAGGAAAAGTGCGTGACAGGGGGGAGGGAGGGGGTCTAAAATTCTGAAAATCTCTGGACGTAATATTTGAACAAACCCTGTGCAGTCTGAGATGGTTAGGAAATTTTGTGTGAAAGGGACTTTTATATGAAATTGGGCGCCCGATATGATGGCGTGCACAAAATATATATAAAAACGTATTATCCATGGAAAAAATACAAACATGTTTTTAAAACTCTGCCATTTTTCGTCATTCAACCGTGAAAATTTTTGGAACTCGTCGTTTTATCGAAAATTTAATGTACTTTTTGAATCTGCAATAACCCAGAAAGGCAATTTTTCATTTAAAACAAAAAATTTCATTTTTTAATTTCGTGTTGTTTTGTAACATTGCAGGGTTTTTTTAGATTGTATTAATGTTCTGCAAAGTAGAGCAGAATAATATTAAAAAAACTCTTTAGATCAAAAATCTTTTCTAAAGTGTCAAGAATGATGATGATGGTAGGGGAAAGTGGGGCAAGTTAAACAAGATTAGAAAATGCTCGTTAAAATCCATAAAACACGTAAAAATCAGTCTGATATTTTTAAAACATCTTATTTCAGGTCTTGACTCTGACTTTTTTTTAACAAGTTCAAAAAAAATCTGGCTTTGTACCATAAAAAATAGGATTTTAAAATTATTGTTTTTCACCACATTCTACAGCTAGGTGGGGCAGACGAGCAACCCGTTGGGGCAAAAAGAAAAATTCATGAAAATGATGTTAATTTGCTTCAATTGAATAGTTTTTACTTAGAAACATAAGATTATAATGTATTTGAATCATTTCTTTGGTTTTTTGAAGAGATAATAATGTCTTACTATTAATTTTTTTTAAACAATTTTTTATCAGTTTTGATGCAATTTTATGTATTTATTGCCCACTAAGCTGTGTTGTTTCAGCAATTTGTTTTTTTTTTCATACTTTTATCCAAAATCAAGAAGTTTGATACGTCGCATGACTAGTTTACGCTGTTTCCAAATGCGGTTCCGGATGTGACCACCGGAGATCGGTGGAACCGGTTCCGATGGGTCATATGGTATTTAATATTATTCTAGGATTGTTATGCATGACTATTCATGGTAGAAGAAAGCTTATCAGTTCCCATTTGGATAAATCTGACACTTTTTCCAAAAATTCGGATCTGCCGGTGGCCTGTACTCCGGCCACCGGTCCGTGCAGTGCGATTTTTCATCGGATTATTGTTCCTGGTGCAAAAACGAAGCCTTTGGTGTACAGCAATCGATGGTTTGCGCTAAATCATGTTGCGGTAATTTTTTGGGTCTTTTTTCCCACTGTGCATTGGTAGGAATACTACTTATATAGGAGAAAAAATAATTTAAGTATAAATTACATAAAAACAAACTCGTAAGGCGTCATCCATAAAGTACGTCACGCTCTAGGGGGGGGGGGGGGGGTGGTCGCAAGTGTGACAAAGTGTGACAAGGGGGAGAGGGGGTTACGTTAGACTGTGACGTCACGCTGGACTATTTCTTTAATACTGAAAATTCATTCCTAAAATATAGATAAAAAAGTTTAATGTTTGATAAACATTAGTCATAAATCAAACACGATTCATGGCTTTAACAAACAGTGTTTTTGATAATATGTATAATATGCTTAAAAAACTGTGATTGTGATGGTGATTTCTGTCACTACAACATTGAAAAAAAATTCAAAACACAACCGGTAAAAATTTATGTCGATTAAATTCCGAATTTAAAAATAATCTTTTTTTTTTAAATCATGCTAAAATTGTAATAAAAAAGATTGAGGGGGGGATGGCGACAAAACGTGACGTACTTTTAGAGGAGGGGGGGGGGGGGTTAGAGCCAACGTGACAAAGTGTGGCATAAGGGGGGGGGGAGGGTTAATTTTGGCTGATTTTAGCGTGACATACTTTATGGATGACGCCTAACCTTATTTTGTGCTTTCCAAATGTTATAAGAAAACAAAGGTTTTGAAGAAACTTCATTCAATTTTATGTCCCGTGGCGTTTACGTCGTTATGTGGTAGTAGAATCAACTCATTGCATTGCTAGCAACAATTCCTCATACTGGAAATATCAAAATTGTAAAAAATTACGGAAATACGAGCGATTGTTCCTCTTGCCCCACCTTCCCCTAACAAAAAAAAAAAGAATATGCCAGCTCCTCTAATTTCTGCATGATAAACAGTTTTCATCTAATTATATTAATCAACAGCCTCGCACTATAAACTCCACCCACTCCCCTCCGTTCGCAGTCACACGCTCTCAAAACTTTCTCTAATTCCCTCTAATCTGCCCGACATTGATCAACACGCAAACTTTCGCCTCCAAATTGTTTGGAGTTAATTATTCCCAACAGTAGCGCACAAATGTATTGAAAGCTCGACCTTCACCCTCCCACACTAAATTAATTGGCCAAATTCGGGGGTCGCCACCGATCCCGCCATCGCGATAAGCTCTGCTACTGATTTTGTTTTTTACGACCACGCAAACCGGAAGTGGGGTCGAGGAGCCTTGTTTCTCTAAACGGCAAATTAATATTTGAAGGCCCGGATTAAATTTCTATCACTCGAAGTGGAACTTGAGCTGAAGCTGCGAAACTAAATGCAATTACTCAATCCAATAAAACCCATGAATATCAAGCAGCAGAGTGTGTGCACTTCATGATCGAGGGAACGATGAAGGTTCACTTTCCAAATTGAATTGCTTTTCAAAACCCTTCCGCAGCGCACCCCATCCGGATCGACGTGGAACCGCGTCCCTCGCATGGGATGTAAGTAATTTCAGAAACTATCATCTGCAAAGAACGGCGCCCATAAAATAAAACTTTATGAAAGCAAAAACACACACACACACGGATGCTCAACCCTCAGCCCAACAACTCCCACGAGCTTAGCGAAGATAAACTACCCTCTGCAGTTAGTGATCTTGCGGGAGGGAGGCTCTGGTGCTACTCCACTACTGCTGGTGATGATAAGACAAGTCCAAGGCACCAAGTTGGAATTGAGGCCAGCTCTTTGCTTGAGCGAGTGGAGTGAATTTGCCGCAGCAGCTGCCGGGTGGTTTTGTTTTGCTTGGTTTGAAAGGTGGGTTTGCAGGGGGAAATTGTTTGAGAAATTCAGATTTTTTTCTAAAAGAGGTTCTCAATTATTGAGCAGTTCTCTGATATCCATTTTTTCATACAAATTTAAACAAGATTTAGAAAATACTAGAAGAGAATATTCCGATCGATGTGATATTTTCGGTAAAGTGATGATTCGAACATTTCTGAAAAAAAAAACAAACAATGTATTTTTTTAAATAGTTCAGTAAAAAAAACACATAATAACTTCTTTTGAGCAATTTTCTACCAAAAGCGGAGAAATGGATTTTATTTGTATTATCGATTTACCTCAAACTTTGTGGGGGCTTTCGCTATGACCAAAGAAGCCATTGTGTGTCATTGGTTCTCCATACAATTTTTAACAGTTTCCATACAATTTTGGCAGCTGTCCATACAAAAATGGTACGTAAATATTTGAAAGTATCTACGGCAAAGTTGTAGAAATTGAGGACAGAAAAAATAGGTACACGGAACAAAATCTAACCGATTTTTTTATTATCTTTTTTTTTCACAAAAACTTAATTTCTCATTTTTTTTATTTCCAAGATTTTTTGATATGTTTTAGGGGACCAAAACCCGCAACTATTGAGCCATAGAAAAGTATGGTCTAAAAATTTACAGCCAAGTTTTGATTTTTTTTAAATAGAGATTTTTGGAAAAAAATGAAATTTCATACATAAAATTTTTTTGACCTAATCTTCTATACATATACAAAATTTCGACGGTTTTGTTCGAACGCGAAACAATTCAACACGGAACGTCGGTTCCTAAATCAAATTTAGATCACAGGAGGCTGAATAAGCAAAAAGTTAAAAACGTCAACAAAAGAAAAAGGGCAGAACGAAGTTTGTCGGGTAAGGCTTGTTTTTTATATAAATTTGGAATTGAAAAGTACTTTACAGATTTTTTTAAAGTGCCTACTTTTCAAGATATAGCTAAAGAAAGTTTGATTTCAGTGAAAAATTTGCAGTTTATCGATTTTATAAAAAAGTAAACATTTCTAAAATATAATTTATGTTCAGAATTTGTCTAAAATTCGTTGCTGCAAATAATAAAGGGTGCAACAAAAGTTTGTACTTGAATTTTTTAAAACTCATTTTGATCATGAACTCTTGTAGAATCTTTAGATAAATAGATACACCCAAAACTGGCAGCGCTTGTCCGAGAGAATGATGGTCTCGAGTCGAGAGAATAGTGGTACCATTCACGGACGCAGAGAACACAGCTCGAGATGGGCGATAGAACTATTCTCTCGAGGTTCATTTGCAAAAAAAGTTCATCCGTCAAACAAAAAACCAAAAGTGTCGACAACGGGAATCGAACCAGAGACCTTTGATAAATCAATCCAATGACTTAGCTGCCTCGGCCACCACAGCTTGGTGACCCAGGAGAAGTCAGAAGTCGATGTATGACACTTGTTGGAGATTTATTGATTCAACTAACGAATGAACTCATTTGTTATGATGGTGTGAGTTGGTACCATTATTCTATCGATTTTGGCACTGAGCCCTCAATAAATTTTGAGAGAACGATTCTCTCGACTCTGAATTTTGGGTGTAGTGTAATAAAAATAAAAAAGTATAAAAATTGAAATTACGAGCCATGGTTTCAACATTTTAATGAAAAAAGTTTTTTAAAATGCATCATTAGAGTGTAACAAAAATGACTTTTTGGCGGGCATTCAGGGGTTTGTTCCGGTGGGCATACTGAGCCCAAATCCCAAATATGAGCTCGATTGGACGTAACAGGAGCTGGCGCTCCGCCCTTCAATTTTAAATGGGAATTAACCCGTAAAAAAAGATTTTTTCAAAAATGTCAACTTTTTAGGCATTTTGGCCACTGAAGCGTTTACCAAAAACATCACTGGCATGTAGGCCAGATCCTTGCGCATCTTTTGGTATATATAACATTGAAGTTTGGAGCACCCTGGAGCTCGGTACAGACCTTCAAAGTTTGGCATTTTTTCGAAAAACCGGCCCCGGCAAAAAAGATATGCGTCGCGTCTCGCGACGCCCGAGACGCCATTTGATTTTGCTGGGACCGATTTTTCGAAAAAAATGCCGAACTTTGAAGGTCTGTAACGAGCTCTAGGGTGCTCCAAACTTCAATGTTATATATACCAAAAGATGCGCAAGGATCTGGCCTACATGCCAGTGATGTTTTTGGTGAACGCCTCAGTGGCCAAAATGCCTCAAAAGTTGACATTTTTGAAAAAATCTTTTTTTACGGGTTAAATCCCATTTAAAATTGAAGGGCGGAGCGCCAGCTCCTGTTACGTCCAATCAAGCTCATATTTGGGATTTGGGCTCAGTATGGCCACCGGAACAAACCCCTGAATGCCCGCCAAAAAGTCATTTTTGTTACATCCTAATGCATCATACACCTGTCCAGTTGTTTTGCCATCATTAGTTTCCAAAATATCTATGTACTGACGAAAATTTTATTTTTCGCGAATTTTTGTTTTTTTGGTGCTGTACATTGGAATTTCATAAAAATTCAAAATCTTTTTAAACAAGCCCAAACATGCTAAATATGATTATCAATGCAGAAAAATGCATTAAAGATTGTTTTCAGTTGATTATTCTTAAATTTTCATGGAAATTTTGAATTTTTGACATAGGACTATGTCTCTACTTACTATATTGGGGGGCCAGTTCAGAAATTCGATCCAAAGCGTCACTTTTAAGCGTTCAAAAAAAGGGGACATTTCGAACGCTTATATCTTTTTTCCCTGTTAATCCGGACGGTTGAACCACCAATCGAAAGGGGAAGACTTCAGCTATCGTTTAACTACATAGAAAGTTTGACTAAACATAGTTAAAGCACTTAAAACATGCAATCAAAATGAGTAATTTTTCAGTTCAAATCGGACAGATGACCAATCAGAGCGAGCGTATGCATTCGAGGCCGCGCCCCTTTTGTGTCGTTCTCCGGCTGTGCCGCTATTTAAGCAGAAAATTTCGCAAAAGCAAGTCCCTTTGGAACGAGCACTCGAACCGGGTACATCGGGCCGGCGCGTGGCAGCAGCAGCAGCGGCCAATAGAAGAAGAGGACCAGCAACCAGAAGGAAGAACCACCAGCAGCAGAAGGAGGAAATTCGAGCGAAGCGGACCGGTGGAAGTCGCTATGATGCGGCGGTTCTCATGAAAAATGGCCATTTCGACAGTGGTGGCCAAAACCTGGAGTGGCCGGTGCCCTCGAAGCAGGTTCCCCCGGAGTCCGGGGGAACATTTACAGAACCATACGAGTTGTGGCAATATGGGTATCAAAATTCATGGTTTTTGATACTGAACATGATAATGGCCATTTCGACAGTGTTGGCCACAACCTGGAGTGGCCGGTGATCTCAAAGCAGGTTCCCCCGGGGCCCGGAGGGCCTTTTACAGAACCATACGAGTTGTGGCAATATGGGTATCAAAATTCATGGTTTTTGATACTGAACATGATAATGGCCATTTCGACAGTGTTGGCCACAACCTGGAGTGGCCGGTGATCTCAAAGCAGGTTCCCCCGGGGCCCGGAGGGCCTTTTACAGAACCATACGAGTTTTGGTAATATGGGTATCAAAATTCATGGTTTTTGATACTAAACATGATAATGGCCAAAACCTGGAGTGGCCGGTGCCCTCAAAGAAGGTTCCCCCGGGGCCTGGGGGACATTTACAGAACCGTACGAGTTTTGGCAATATGGGTATCAAAATTCATGGTTTTTGATACTGAACATGAAAATTGCCATTTCGACAGTAGTGGCCACAACCTGAAGTTGCCGGTGATTTCAAAGCTGGTTCCCCCGGGGCCCAGAGGGCCTTTTACAGAACCATACGAGTTGTGGCAATATGGGTATCAAAATTCATGGTTTTTGATACTGAACATGAAAATTGCCATTTCGACAGTGGTGGCCACAACCTGGAGTGGCCGGTACCCTCAAAGAAGGTTCCCCCGGGGCCTGGGGGACATTTACAGAACCATACGAGTTGTTGCAATATGGGTAACAAAATTCATGGTTTTTTATACTGAACATGATAATGGCCATTTCGACCGTAGTGGCCACAACCTGGAGTGGCCGGTGCCCTCAAAGCAGGTTCCCCTTGGGCCCGGGGTAACATTAACCGAAACATACGAGTTGTGGCAATATGGGTATCAAAATTCATAGTTTTGATATTGAACCTGCAAATGGCCATTTCGACAATAGTGGCCACAACCTTGCGTTGCCGGTGCCCTCATGAAAGGTTCACCTTGGGGGAACATTAATGACAATTTTGCCGACAAATCTATGAAACAAAATAAAATAATCTTATTCCAGATTTCACTAGCAATCCAAAAACTCATTCAAATTGTTTGGTCCTATGTCTTTCGGTTATGTCTCTGACATACCATCTTGAACTTTTTTTAAATATTTTTTTGCCCCCTGCTTTTTCATACCAATTTTGAAGGGGGGGGGGGGGTCGACATACATTTTGAATAATATTTGCAACGGCCTAATATAAAAAAACAATCTTATTTTTTTTTAAATTTATCTCCTTGCCTGACCTGAAAAACAGGATATCGTAGCCAAATAAAATTACAAAACTCATAAACCTTGAATATTTTTTTAAATTCTAAACATTTCAGAAACTTTGAAACAAATGGAAATTTTAAATGTTTTTGAAATGCATTTTACACTAGTTCACTGCCCCTGATCGCATAAATGTCCCATATGCATTTTCATCGTTTTTTGAGTTATTGATGCAGTTTTGTTCAGAATCGCGAGATCTTTCAGAAAAGCCTATAACATCCAGTACTTTGTTCTAGAAATCAGGAGGAAATCCATTTTTTTTCGTAAAAACTTAACACGTAACCTTATGTGTGGGACAAACTTCGAATGCGTTTTTCTCAGCTTGCTGTTTTTGCATATGGGACATTTATATGAACATGGGCAGTTCAGTTGTTTTGCAATCATTAGAACAATAATTTTAGCGAAAAAAAGGTTTTTGCGGTACTGCACATCGAAAATTATCAAAAAAAAGTTTTTTTAAATAGACCCGATCATGTAAAAAATGATTTTAAACACAGAGGAATGCATTAAAAATTCATATCAGCTGATTGCACTTGAATTTCCATTGATATTTTGATTTTGTTTGCTCCTTTTAAAGTTTTTTCATAAAGTTCTAAAAAATCTAAAAAATTCTAGATTCTAAAACATCTTAAACTTTTGAAACTTTCAAAATTCTGATAATCCTCACCAACTCTTAAATTTACAGACTTTAAAATTTTCCAAAACTCTATTTTTTGTGCATCCTTAAAATAAAAAAAACAAAGGTTCTATTTTTTTAGGTTTTTAGAGATTTTTAAATTTTAAAGACAAAAATAAAAAAATATAAAAAATAAAATATTAAAAGAACTTTTAATAGAACTCTTCTTAAGATAACTTTTTTTTATTTGAAAAAGTTGTACCATTTTTTTTATTATAAAAATATTTAAATTTAAAAATTCTAGTAGTCATAAATTCGCAGAACTTTTAAAACTTATTCTTTTGATAAATATTTTAAAAAATATAACAAAACAATATTTTAAATATTTGAAAATCCGCCAAAACCGCCACCCAGTCCCAGCCCGGACTAAAAAGTTTGCCCAAGACAGCAGTTGATCAGAAAATTTGTTCAAAAATAACAGATTGTCGAATATTTGCGTACCATTTTTGTTTGGACAGCTGGCAAAATGGTAAGGAAACTTGTATAGGTGATAATCCCTGAACCTACTGCTTGTGAGACAGAAAAAATGGATATAAATTATGATTCGATATTCCAAGCGTGCAAATGGTTTAAAAAATGATGTTAAGGTGAAACGGGAAGGCACCACTGGCACCACCATCATGGCATCACGACTAGAGTTTGGAAATATAGTTTTAGGGATAATGGGATAAATAAAATATGTGTGTAACAGACGATAAATATAACGATAGCAAGCAATCTGTCGAGTTCAGAAATTGATTTTAGTTGACCAAAAGTTGTCAAAGACCTGGCGTCCCGTTTCACCTTAGGCTTATCAGGTTGTTTCACAAGAATTCCAGATTGAGAATTAAATTACTCCAAATTGCTGTATATTTCACATTTTGGTGTAATTTTGCCCTTATTTTTGAATTAAAATTAAATTTAATCCATAGACCCACCCACCACGTTCCAGTAAACTGGGTTTGCAGAGTGAAATAAAATTAGATGACGTGCTGGTGCTTGGTCTTCCCCGGGCTGATCTTTCCTCCATGCCCATACCGGATAAGAATCAACTTCTGGCCTCGGCTTGCCACTTCTACTCCTTGGCGATGGCACGACGACGCGCAAAAGAAGGATCAAGAAGTCGCTTTATGGAGTAGAAACAAGAACTTGGAAAGTTGGATTGAAAATTAATAAGATTAGTTTTTATTGATCCAACCGGTGGAAAAGCGCCCGTTGACGGGTGCATCTGCGTTCCGTTCCTGGCATCACCGTGCCAGTTTCCGACGATTAAGAACGACAGCCAGGCTGACGTTCACTGCAGCGGATGTTTGCTTCTCGGCATTTTACGAGCAAATCGCATTAACTGATCCCATTTTCTAGCGGAATCGATTCTTTGTTATGGACGGATAAAATCAATTGAGGAAAAACAATGTTGTCTTAGTGATTGATATTTTATATTAATTTTAATTAAGTTAAATATTACATCAATATTGCAAAATCAGTTTTCACGTATAATTGATTGTTTTGTAAATTGTAAATCTTGATTTTTTTCATATTGACACCATCTCAGCTCATTCAAATAAGCTTTTGACAGCAGCGTGTTTTCAAATCGATTAAATCCTCCACATCCACAGCAATAAATTTTCATTTGAAAACCAGATCCCACAAGTGTGCGCAGTTTCCACTCGTTTGAATTGAGTCGACATTTTTTTTCCAAAACCCGAGGGCGTAAACCGACTTGCTGCCAATCCGACATCAATCACTGCGACCACATTCGACCGATTCGATGGGTAAGTCCTTCACAATTCCACCGAATCACAGTCTGACAGTGAACGGATTGATTTCGGTACAAAGGATCGACCGACCCACGACTACGGCTGTCACGCCCTTTACAACCTGCAAACATAACCTGAAAAGCTGAAAAGTCTCTTCATCAATCAGTGCAATCAGAAGCACTCGCTTCGAAGGGCGGTTTTTTCGCTGAACGGTGAACAAGCGATTTTATTTTTACGCTTTTGTTTGCATTTTTTTGAAAGTGAACTTTTTTTTGTGTAAAGTCATCGCAGAAATCCACCGCAGGAATAACATATTGTGCCTCAACCCACTGTAACCAACAGCAATTTCCACGCAGTGAGCGCTAAGTAGACCATGACTTTTTCCGGGAAATGATGCCACGAGGCTTATCCCCGAGCCTCGTCAAACATTCACCAAAAATCTGACAGAGAGTGGGGTTTGACGGGTACCGTCAAAGAAGGCGAGATGAGACGGATGCGCTTTTAGCCGACAACATCATTGTAATTGACAAAGCTACGGCCAGTTGTGGTTTCAGAAACAGACGTTCTGAGAACTTTAAAAGAAAATTGCTACCGCATAATTTAGGGTGAAGATGCCTGTGTTGGTCGCTTAAAATGACAAATTTTAAGGAAAATCACCACAAGGAAAATTTTTGTTAACTTTTCCGCTTTTTCCGTGATATATCATGTCTTCTTCCGACCAGACGAGCCGGTCTGATTGACGTGTGTGGCGGGGTAGGACGAAAGTGTGGTGTTTCAATTCTTCTTGTTTCAATCTTTAAAAAGTCATTCCTGGAAACGGGATGTTGGTGGTGACGTCGCGACGCTCTGCGCTGTGACGCTTGATTTGGCTCGTTTGAAAAATGATACTTTGAAAGCCTTTTTTTTTTTGCTTTTTTTGATAGGCCGCTGACATTTGCTGATTGGTTTTGTTTCGATTAAGGTGGTCTCTTTGGTTATGTGGCACGTGTATGATATATTTATGTTCGTTGATTGATTTAGCTTTAATTGTGTGTTTCAATTGAAATGATTTTCGAGTGAATTTGAAGCAAGTGGTTGACAGATTTGTTATACATATTTTATCGCATAAAAAAAATTACAGAACAATTAATTGACCATGAACCACTAATAGATTTGATTTGGTTGTCGATTTATTTTTTTATCCTTCGAGAAAACTTATGAAGACGGAAAATGATTTTTAGAAATTTTGTTATTTCAATTTCTTATATCTGGTGAAAAAATCTTGGAGTTCCATTCAGCTGGGTGATAAATCTTAAATCCATTTTCGAGTAATTATTGCTTCAATCTACACAGAAAAAAAATATGGTAAAATTAAATCTGGGAACGTTGACAGATTTTGAGTCAAAAATTGTGTAATTTTACATTTGAGCAATTCTCTGCGAAATAGGTCTCTTTTTAATTTTAATTTTTGTATTTTTCAAACTTTTTTGGTGCCTTCGCTATGCCCAAAGAAGCCATTTTGCATCATTAGTTTGTCCGTATAATTTTCCATACAAATTTGGGAGCTGTCCATACAAAAATGATGTATGAGAGTTCAAAAATCTATATCTTTTGAAGGAATTTTTGATCGATTTGGTGTCTTCGGCAAAGTTGTAGGTATGGATAAGGACTACACTGAAAAAAAAATGATACACGGAAAAAATTGTTTTGGTGATTTCTTATTTCACTTTTTGTCACTAAAACTTGATTTGCAAGCAAACAATTTTTTTATTTGTTTGATATGTTTTGTTGTTCAAATGCCAACTTTTCAGAAATTTCCAGAAAGTGCAAAATATCGTGACCGAGTTATGCATTTTTGAATCAATACTGATTTGGTATTTTCAACTTCATTTTTCGTTGTAGAATTGAATTTGCAATCAAAAAGAACTTTTATGAAATTTTGATAAAGTGCACGGTTTTTTACTTAAATCCATTTTCAGGTACTTTTTTTGAAAATAGTCACAATTATTATTTTTTTTTTAAATAAGTACCCATGTTTGCCCACTTTTGAAAAAATATTTTTGAAAAGCTGAGAAAATTCTCTATATTTTGCTTGTTTGAACCTTGGTGATACCACGTTTAGTTGCTGAGATATATGCATGCAAAGATTAAAAAATAGAAAAAAAAATATGTTTTCTAAGTCTCACCCAAACAACCCACAATTTTCCAATGTCGATATCTCAGTATCTAATGGTCCGATTTTCAATGTTCAAAATATTAAAAATGAAACATTCGTGAAATTTTCCGATCCGTTCGAAAAAAATATTTTCAAATTTTTAAAATCAAGACTCAAATTCAATATAACGCCCTTTTGAAATGTTCGTCTTTATCTTTTTAAATAGAACTCATGTTCATTGATAAAAAAAAATGACACTTTGAGAGTATTCAAATAATACTTTTTATTAATGTTAACTAACTTACAAATCCTACAAACTTTGACATGAGGTATTTTGAACACTTCTTTACCAGGCTCAGTATGGTTCTATACCATTCCGCTTGTATTTATTTCATTTTATTAATTTATGAACTCATCCAGCTTAAAAAAAATGTTGCCCAATAATAGATGGTATTTATTTAAAAAAACCAAAAAATATACTGAAACTTTTGATATTGCATTTCCATTAGGTTTTTTGCTTGTTTCTAAGAATACACTTTCATGAAAAAGGTATACATAGTTTAAAAAAATATCAAAGGAATAGAATAGAAAAATAGGCATTGATTAAAACCTTAAAATTAGAATTAAAATGGTAGAAGGTTAATCCTCCGCCAACTCACACAGCAGACCCCTCTAAGATTTGCGAAAAGGACATTAAATTTCCCTAAAAATGACATGTTCCAAATTTGTTTTACAGTTGAGTAACGGAAAATGACAGAGTTTTTAAAACTTTCACCAACACCAAATTTCTATCTATTCACCATTTCAGGCTGCAAATTATTGAAAAACACCTCTTTTTTCGCATGTTCAAAAATTGAAGGGGTCGTACCGCCCCTCCGTCACGAGATATCAAAAAACGGACCTCGGATTCGTGATCAGGGACAAAAGTTACCCCTTAGGACAAAGTTTCACGCAAATCGAAGAGGGGTCGGGGCAACTGCTGTGTGAGTTGGCGGAGAATAACCCAGATGGTATTTATTAAAAAACAAAAAAATATACTTAAACTTTTGATATTGCATTTTCATTAAGTTGTTTTGGTATACAAAATTTACAAAAAAAAAATTATCAAAGGAATGGAATAGACAGGAATTGATAACAACTTTAAATTCGGACTTAAAATGGTAAAACAACATTTTCAGAATAAAACGATAAGGGTTGCCTTAAATGACAGAAAAGCTTCTTTTTCATTTGATGCTAAAAACTTTGCCTGAGAACTTTAATATTAATATTTATTTACCTTGCACGCTCACTCCTCCACTATCTGCACCACGCTGAAGGCAGGTTTGTAAACAGAGCCACACCCATACTCATACGAAGCTCATAAATACATGCAGAGAGCTTTCCGCAAACACAAACACAGTCGGCGGGGGGCAAAAAATATGAGCGCGTCTGGCAGTAAATGAATTTTTGTTTGATCTGTCGACGATAACATGTTATAAATTCATTTCCCGCGCTTTTCCCACACGAGCCGAAACCATTCATGCTTAAAGCGGCTTTTTGTCAGTGGGAAAGTAGGACACACTGAATTTCATTATTTATTTTTTTACAGACTGATGAAACGAGAATATTTTCATCTTCTCTTTGAATTCAGTTGAACACGGAATTAAATGAATATTTATTTATTTTTCATTTCCACAGATCTATTAAAATATTACTCTATTTTATTTCCAGAATTAAATTTCAATTTTGTTTGAATTTGTGAACTCTCGATTGCTTTTTTTGCATGGCAAATGCATTGTAGAATAGTAGTTTATGCAACAAGTTGCAAAAAGAGGATTTTTTCAGCACGAGTCGTACATTTATTCAACGAGGTTCACCGAGTTGGATAAATACGACGAGTGCTGAAAAAATCAAGTTTTGCAACGAGTTCCATACAACATTTTTAGCAATTCAGAAAAACACCCATTGAGTGAAATTTTAAGTAAAATTTTCACGTATTTTGTCAATAAATCGTTTAAATCAAAAAAAATGTTGAAAAGTGTTACTTTTCGAAACAAGTGCTGAAAAGTTCAACTTTTCAGCACCCATTTCAGTGCTGAAAAGTAGAACTTTTCAGCATTTATTTTGAAAAGTGTTTCTATTCGATTCTGTTATTTTTGGTAGAGAAAAGTAGGCTGTTTCGTCGTTCTAGAATGACAGGAAAAGTAAGTAGTTTCACGACGGAATTGCAAAAACATATTTTTTGCAATTCCGTCGTGAAACTGTTTACTTTTCCTGTCATTTTCGAACGACAAAACAGCCTACTTTTCCCAACAAAAATTAACAGAATCGAATAGTAACACGTTTCAAAACAAATACTGAAAAGTTCTACTTTTCAGCACTGAAATAGATGCTGAAAAGTTGAACTTTTCAACACTTGTATCAAAAAGTAATACTTTTCAACATTGTTTTGATTTAAATGGTTAATTGACTTAAAACAAGAACATTTGGTTAATAATTCTATTCACAGTGTGTTTTTGGAATTGTAAAAAATGTTGTATGGAACTCGTTGCAAAACTTGATTTTTTCAGCACTTGTCGTATTTATCCAACTCGGTGAACCTCGTTGGATAAATGTACGACTCGTGCTGAAAAAATCAAATTATTGATTAATTTGTTTTTTTTTTATTTTTCAAACATTCCTCTGTAATTACTCTTAGCTTTAAGAAAAATGTAATTACAAAAGCCGACTCGGTCCTAACCAGGTCCCAGCACCGAATAGGACCCAATAAAAATAATTTTATGAGAAAAAAAAGATTTTTTAAACATTAAATTAAATGTTTAAATCTAATCTTTTGTACGAAAAGACAAAAAATACATCAAATAAGTGTTTTCATTTGAGATTTCCAAGAGATGCTCATTTTTCCCAACGATGACAAAAGCAGTACACTCAATCCCAACTGGAAAGCTTCCACCGCGGTGGAAGTGAAATGAATATTCCACTTAACTGCTAATAATACAATAAAGCACCGTGCCGCAGCCTCCGAGCTTGGATTTGCTGTCTGTCTATATTTTACTTTTGAAAAAAATCCACGCTTAGTAGCAAAAACTCTTTTTTCAAGGAAAATGAATGTCGTTTTTCTAACCTATTAAGGTTAATTGATATGCGTTTAGAAAACTTTTTATAATTACCAAAGATGTTTCATTGAAAAAAATATTGCTTTATTATGATAAGAAAATGCTTTTGAGAACCATACGAAATTTTTAGTTTAGTTTCGAAAGTTGTGATTATGGCTCTTATGTAT
Source organism: Culex pipiens pallens (assembly GCF_016801865.2). NCBI lineage: Eukaryota > Metazoa > Arthropoda > Insecta > Diptera > Culicidae > Culex > Culex pipiens. The sequence continues at coordinate 204,778,973 of NC_068938.1, forward strand.
TCCAATAAAAACAACATAAGTAACTGATTTGTAAGCGATTTGCGCTAAAATATACCGTCTGCTAAAAACACTCATGAAGTATAGCACCTTTGCTGCTCTGAACCGTGGATTCGTAGAAGCAGCTTCTACAGCCGGCAAAAAGAACAATTCACCCAGGGAAACCATGGCAAAAAATTGCGTGCACTGCAAATAATACACATTTTTATTGCTAGAACACTGTTTGAAAATAAATAATATTTTTCAAAGTATTTCTTTTTTGTGTTGATATTACAAAACTGAATAATATTAATAATATTTTTATGAAGTAAATTTCAAAATAAATTTACATTTTCATGTGTGTCACTTGCTAGAAGTTCTTTGAATTTCCCAGACAATTTTTCCACAGAATTACGATGGCGACGCGACGGATTCAAGAGGTGCCCATCTCGTCGCGCTACTTGAGCTTCAACGGTGACTAGGGAGATGTATCTTGCCTTTTGTTGGCCAACCTACCCGGCAGTGGGGGTGGTTTTATTTGCAGAAGGAGAGTAGAAAATTTAAAAAAGTGAATTTATGAAGTCAAAATATTGAGACAAAACAGTAATTAATTCTAACATTTAAAAAAACTTAAAATTCCACTAAATTCCCTAATCAAGTACATTGAGTTCTCCTATCAACACATTCTTAAATCTATTCAAGGAATCCACTACAATTCGCTAGCAGTGTAGTCCCCGCGGGTTCATCGATTCCGAACGCGCTGAAGCACCCACTCGAAACTACGTTCAATGGAAGCTCTTGAAAAGCTCTCCTCCTTGATGGGGGGTGGGAGGAGGGCACCGCACACGCACCACAAACGAAGGACGCACCGCCGTGGGCAAACATATTCCCTGTTGATGATGTTTCCACAAATAGCAATCGAGAAATTGTTCGAAGCTGGTGCTGAACGGAAGCGACTTATTGATTGAATTTACTACATTCATGTACAATCCGGTTGTTTTGTACGGAAATTTGCTGGAGAATGCCAGATGGATTCTATTTTTAGTTGAATAATAACCACCCCCTTAAATTTCCAAAACATCTGCTTTAAACCAATCTTTCACCGGCGGAAAGCTTTTGTGCAATTTGTGACAGCCCCGTTGGAATCCAGCCTGACACATTCCTCTTTGTCGAACCACCTTCGTGAAAACTTTCGACACACTGCTGCGCTGTGTCTGTGCGAGGTTGGGGGTGGTGATGAAAATTCCACTGTCGTGTCACACATTCTCTGGAATGTGACTGCGTCGACAGTTAAAGAGATGAGAGTTATTAAAATGGAGACGGTGACGCTCGAGCATTCAGAAAGTTTAAATTCATCAAAACATATCCATCAAAATGAATGAAATGAATTTCTGAAATGTTATTTTTGCGTTATTTTTGAGGTGTCAACTTTCAAATCAAAATATTGAACAGATAACAAGAATTTAAAGAAAATGTTTTTGGAAAAAGGACAATACAGCAATTCCACGTCATACTAGAAGGATTCAAATCAAAAGTAACATGTGAGTTCCTTGGTAAAAATAATTAAACCCGTAATTAATTGTTTGGCGATTGGGATGATCATTTTCGAAATACGGTGGTCCATAATTGGCATATTTATATCGATTTTCTCAAAAACTACATTTAAATAAATATATCTCCGGAACGACTGAACCACCTTAGATTGTCATGTTTCAAAAGAAAACTAAGTGGACTTTTCATGAAAAATACTAGCATTTTAAAACATGTCTTAATACACTTACAGAAAACTTTGATTGGTGAGACATCTGAAAATATGTTTATATGAATTTTCAAAATGTTTTAGGTAACATATCCAAAAATGGTGAATAATCATTATTAGGATTTTGAGATAAAATTCAATTAAAATAAAATTTAGCTCGAAATATACCGAAATTCGATTTCGTATCTTAGAATCCTGTTAAGGTGAACCGTTGATCATTTTCGAAGAAAATTGATCATCACTATAAAATATTCCGTATTAAATTCAATTTTACGAATTTCAGCACCAAAAGGAATCAGTATGTACCGGTTGTGTTGTTACCTTTTTGAAGCCACTGAAGGAATTTTTGATCTAAATCAAATGTGCTTCAAAATTTATAAAATTTTGTGGCACAGTCATTGACGTCCTACTTGGCAGTCATTGATTAATGACTATTTCCATAACTTTACAAGGAATGGGACAATCGTTACCAAAAGGAATCAGCATGTGTAGGGCACTATTCTAAACAACTTGTTGAAGGAATTTTTTCAAAATATTGAAAGCGACGCAAAATTTATATCTTTGAACGAAAAATCATGACAATGATGGAAGTCTTCACGGTAATGGATATTCACTTTTTTTGTAAAATGCCTTGAAAAAATTAAGAAACATATTTTCAGCTGTGAGCTGAATCCTGCAGGATTGACGAGAAATAAGCTGAATAAAGAAACTTGTCATAAATTCTACGACATTACGTAAAGTTTTTTTGATACAGTTAAACCTCGCATAGTGCGCAGGCGTTACGCTTTGTACTTCTTCGATTACTCTAAAACGACATAATATTTTTGCAATCTCTTTGAAACAACTTGTTCGTCTTGTTCCAATCTATAATTAGCTTAAGGGGTTACAAACATGTAAATCGGCAAAAATGTCAGAGATTGATTGAGCACACATTTGAACTTTTTTTAAAATCTGTTTTCAGGGCAATAAAAAGTACATTTTCATCTAATAACAAAACAAATTTGAAGCCATTTGGTAGTACCGTTGCCGAGATATAGCTATTTGAAGTTAGCAGTTTAAAAAAACGGGTGCCACGATATCTCAACACTGCTTTGACCAAATCGGCTCAAAATTTTGGTGAAGACTCGTCAAACTATTCCCGTGTGCATGACGAAGGCCGATTTTCAAAAAGTTTATTAAAAAAAAAAGATAAAAATATTTTTATGTATTTCATATAAAAAAATCGTCAGTATTTAATTTTTGTATTTTTTTAAAGCAATATTTAAAAATCGGGCTTCGTCATGCACATGGGATATGTCTTGAGAGTCTTCACCTAAAATTTCAGCCAATTTGGTCCATCCCATCTCGAGATATCGTGGCACCCGCAAATCAATTCGGTGTTTTGAGAAAAACGCTCACAAAGTTTGTCAGTCCGCTTTACGCATGGCAAAATTTTGATCTTAAATCGTCTCTTACTCAGTTTAACATGAATAACTTCATGAAACTTTCAGGAGTGATTTATAATCATCTTTTGAGTGGGTTTAACAAATTTTCTGCAATATAAAATTTTGTGATTTTCTACATGTATGTAACCCCTTAAAAAAATTGCAAAAATATTATGTCGTTTTAGAGTAATCGAAGAAATACAAAGCGTAACGCCTGCGCACTATGCGAGGTTTGACTGTACATCAAACACTGTTTGATGATTAATCAAAATATTGCTTATTGCGAGATAAAATCACGTTTCTCCATCGCTGTGAGTGACAGGAGATTATTGCCGTCTAACTACCGCAGTGTAAAAATCAGCAAGTTGAACTGAAATTCTTGGTTTGTTTTGAATATTTTCCAAAAAGTCATCTGAAAACTCAAGGCAACCTTTGACAATAGCCAAAAAAATGTTCTGCGGTTGTCATGCGGCTGTCATGCGACCATTATCTTGCGGTCGTATCACCGCGCATGAATTCTAATTATCAACGCCCGCAATAATACATCATTCTGCTTAAATTACTAAATTATTCATTTTAAACATCAACATACAATGTAATTTTTTTACATTTAAATATTTAATACAATATTTTTTTAAGTATTTTAAAAACTACATATTCTTGATAAAAAATACAAAAAAAAGTTTTTTTTACAATATGGCAATTTTTCATACATTTCAAAATAAATGTTTTTTTTAAATACTCTAAATTTTCAAACTACGTATTTTTGACTAAATACTCCAAATTTTAGTTAGGCGTTACCATTAGGGTGGAATCAAAAATTGCTTTCTTCAGCAGCACATTTTTTGGGTCCTTTTTAGGGTCTCAAACAACCTCCCAAAATTTGGGAGCAATTGGTTAAGCCCACGATTGGCGCAAAGCGAATGAAATTTGTATGGAAATTACTATTGGGAAACTTACATTTCCACATTTTTGAATTTACAAAATTCTTGTTTTATTATTTTATGAAACTAACACCGTGGAAGTATAGCCATCGATGTCCTTAACAACTCTCTCGACGACAGTATGGTGCTAACTTTCTTCTAACAAAAGTTACACAGCGTTCAAGTCATTTCGGAATACTCGGTAAAAATAATACTTTTTGCCAACACTGCCAAGTCAAGTGAAAACATTCGTAAACTATTTGAACCCCAATCTACCGCTTAAGAGGCGGAAGCGTTACCACTGGGCTAGGTGGCTTGGTTTTGTTTTTTCATTGCGTTAAATTTATTACACAAAAAAGTTAAAAAGAGGAAATTACAAGCCAAGGTTACAATATTTGAATGAAAAAAGGGGTTTAAAACGTGTTTTAAATTTTGTTGTTTTACAATTATCAGTTTAAAAATATGTAAGAATTGACGAAACATTTTTTTTGCGAGAAAAAAATAACGCTGTTGTGGTTTGAGAAATTGTGTGCAACTTACTTGTCTTCTGAACATTTCTTCATAACGATTTTGCGTAAGGCTCATCAAAATATAAGAAAAATCGTGTTTATTTTGTATTTCATGGTTCCTTCGGCAATGTTGGCAGAAGATGTGAGTTTCACTGATTATAACAATACACTACTTTTGAAAACTCTGAATCTTTTTTGTGACGCACTTAAGCACCATACTGTCTTGGGGAGAGTTGTTCAGGACATCCAGGGCTATACTTCCACGGTGTTAGTTTCATAAAATAATAAAACGTGAATTTTGAAAATTCAAAAATGTGAAAATGCAAGTTTCCCCATATTAATTTCCGTTAAAAATTTCATCCGCTTTGCGCCAATCCTGGGCTTAACCAATCGCTCCCACATTTTGGGAGGTTGTTTTGGACCCTAAAAGGGACCCAAAAAAAAGTGTTGCTGATTGGATTTTTTTCATTTTAAATTTTTCCATATGACTAGATTCTACCCTACTAGATTCTTCCCTACTATACCATATCTTATGCAAAGTTTATGTCAAACCCCTCCCCTCCCTCCCCATCCAAGTTATTCCGAAAAATCAAAAGCAAAAATTTTTTTGAACTTGAAAATAACAATAGAAATAAAGGTTCAATCAATTGAAAACAATCTGAAATGCATTTGAATTATCACCCTAAGGGATGCACAAGCTAACGTAAATAAAGTTATCGTCGCGGATTAAATCGTAGAATCTATCGGTATTACCACGTTAATAGTTACGGTTATTGTTTGGCCGCTGCAGGAGAGCTGACTCGTCATCGATCTGGTGGAGTTCTGCTGTTTAAGAAGAGGTGTTAGCTGTAAATCGACAATTAGCAACATTATATTTACACCACGTTGCTGCTGGATCTCTTTTGTTTCCTTGTGACCTTTTCGGAGTGACCACTCTGACAGCTGCTGTAATGGTCACTCACTGAAATGAACTCTAACCATTCAATGATAACACGTTCAACCTCGGTGAACTCACTTATCAGCTTGGACGGCAATACTTTGAAAAGATCTCGCAGCGATCTTAACCAGGGCAGTGAGATGGGTGAAGTCACCGATTTGGCTGATCTGTGGTCCAAAATCCATGGAATGTTTTCGAGCTCTGCCACAATCATGGAAGAAAAATTCAACACTATCGAATCCAAAATTGACTCCTGCAAAACGGATCTCGAGGAGCGCATTGGTGGCATCGAGCTCAAGCTTGCCGAGTTGCGGAACGAGTGCCACTCGAGTGTTCAAAACATCGCTCAAACTGTGGACGTCATGCGCCATGACCTGGATATTACTGCAAAGGGGATCAATCGACCTGGTAGATCTCAAGATATTCTCATCTCTGGGGTTCCCTTCACACAAAATGAAAATTTGCTCGGTCTGTTCAAGAATATGGCAAACACACTTGGGTACAAAGATAATCAACTCCCCATGGTCTCGCTCAGACGTATGGCTCGCGACCCTATCGCACCCGGAACGATGCCTCCAATCGTGTGCCAATTTGCCCTGAAGAACGTTAGAGACGATTTCTACCGCAGTTACCTCAACCTGAAAACCCTTAGCTTGCGCAACTTTGGATTCGACAGTGACAACCGTGTGTACATCAACGAAAACCTCACCGAGCAAGCCAGGCAGATCCGAAGTGAGGCTCTGAAACTCAAGAAGAAGGGGAGGCTGCTGAGGGTTTACTCCAGAGACGGCGTCGTTTTCGTGAAGGGACCTGGTGCTGCTGATGCCGTCGCGTGCCACACGCTGGACAAGCTGTTCCACCACGTCAAATAACCTTTCCTCAAAAGCGCTCTCTCTCCTTCCCCCATCTCCTTTGTTTCCCTTCCTTGAGTTTATCCGTGAATCCCCACCCCTCCTAAAAGTCAATTTGTGAAAATAGTTCATCAATCAAACCTATCCTCGCTAAATCATTCATCCCGCCTCGATTTTCCCTTGAATCCGATCCCTTATTTCCCGTGAATCCATCCTTCCTGAAAGTCTGTTGCTGAATACTACGGTTGCTGATCAAATTGTTGCTGATGATGTCTGCTGTTGTTGCTGATGACGGTTTGCTGCTGCTGCTGATGACGGTTGCTGATATCGCTGTTTTACGGATGCTGCTGTTGCTGATGAGGTCGGCCGCTGTTGTCGATGACTGTTGTTCCTGTCGGCGATGTCGTAAGCTACCGTTTTGCTGTAGTGCTGGTACTACCGTGCTGGATGCAGAGGCGCTATCAATGGCCGTAACTTACTAAGATAGTTGTGTTTCTTTTTGTTTGATTGATTTAATCCTAGACGGCCCATATTTCAAGAAAAGTGAATTCAATAATTAGTTATAAGATATGCTTCTCAAATCCTAGTTGTAATTTTCGTGTGGTGGGTATGGCAGTTGGGTTCCCTCTGAAGTCAATTTGCAGTTGGTTCTACGATGTTGAATAGTGGATCCGTTCACAACACCCCTTCAAATTCATTCATTCCACGTGCGGTCATCAATGCTTGTTTAAATAATGAAAAATTGAATATATCCCACATCAATGTTCAAAGCCTTTGTGCTCGACAGTTCACTAAATTCAATGAACTTAAAATGTCTTTTATGGACAACAAAATTGATATCATTTGTATGACAGAAACTTGGTTAAGTGATAAAATTACCGATTCGATGATTGAAATTGATAATTTCCAACTGGTTAGAAATGACCGAAATCGACAAGGAGGAGGTATTTGTGTATATTATCGAAAAAATTTGAATTGTCGCATTGTTAGTAAATCGATATCTTCTCCATACTTTCACACAACTGAATTTTTGTTGCTGGAAATGCAGTGCGGCTTGAAAAAATTTCTGTTAGGAGTTTACTATAATCCACCAATTTCTGATTGTTCTGGTCTTCTGGCATCCCACTTTGAAGAGTATAACATAAAATATGATTCAACCTTTTTTATCGGTGATTTCAATACTAATTTTATGAAAGATTCGAATAAATCACGAAGTTTTCGTGATGTTCTGGAAAGAAAGTCATATGTTTGTATAAACGATGAGCCAACATTCTTTCATAATACTGGATGTTCTCAGCTCGATCTTCTTTTAACTGACTCTCCGCAACTTATTATAAAAAATGATCAAATTTCTATGCCAGGTGTGTCAAACCATGATATGATAATTGCCTCATTAGATATTGATTTCAATTCTGAAAATAATATTATTTACTATAGAGATTACAATAACTTTAATGCGGCAGCTTTGCGTGATACCTTTTTTTCTTTCGACTGGAACTCTTTTTTGCGTATAACTGATCCTAATGATTTATTGGTCAGTTTTAATGAAAGACTTAAGGTGTTACATGAAGACTTTTTTCCCCTCAAGTGGTACAAACCAAGAGACAATCTTTGGTATAACAATGATATTGAACTAGCTATCGTTAATAGAAATATTGCCTACAATAACTGGAAACGTAACAAAACTACTGATCTGCATAACAAATATAAAAGACTTAGAAATCGCGTAAATGAAACGATCAAACATGCCAAGGAAAATTATGAAAGAAGAATTATTAATACCAACGTTCCTAGTAAACAATTATGGAAAAATATTAAAAAACTTGGTGTTACTAAAACTAGTTCCACGCACAAAAGCTGCGAGTTTTCTCCTACAGACATTAATAATTTTTTTGCTTCTAATTTTACGTCCGATGATACTCCTTATGATGGTATTTCAGGTTTTTCAAATGATGATGGTTTTCGTTTTCGACAAGTGGAAGAATTTGAGGTTGTTAATGCTGTTTTTTCTATCTCTTCAAATGCAATCGGTTTAGATGAAATACCAATTAAATTTGTTAAAATTATTCTACCCTTAGCTTTATCTTATATTACTCATATTTTCAATTCAATTTTCTGACTTCAATTTTTCCTAATGCATGGAAACGCGTAAAAGTTATTCCTATTAAGAAAAAAAATAATAGTACTTCTTTAAGTAATCTTAGGCCAATAAGCATTCTAAGTGCTCTTTCTAAAGCATTTGAAAAATTAGTAAAATCACAAATTTCAGAATATGTTAATCAAATGAACCTACTGAGTCCCTATCAATCAGGTTTTAGAAAACACCACAGCACTGAAACTGCGTTAATCAAAATACACGACGACATTGCCTTAAATTTAGATAAAAAGGGTATTGCTATTTTGCTCTTAATAGATTTCGCCAAGGCATTTGATCGTGTGTCACATACAAAACTATTGCATAAATTAAAATCTAAATTTAACTTTTCTTCAATGGCTGTTGATCTCATAAAGTCATATTTAAGCGATCGAAGTCAAGCCGTTTTGTATAATGATGTTTTTTCTAGTTTTGTAATGATAAAATCTGGTGTCCCCCAAGGTTCAGTCTTGGGGCCAATTCTATTCTCGCTTTTTATAAATGATCTTCCATCGGTTCTAACTTTTTGTTCGGTGCATTTATTTGCTGATGATGTCCAAATATATTTCAATGCTGATGTTAATTATAATCTTGATGTTGTTGCACGAAAAATTAATT